>NW_026534329.1:4214442-4240742 GCF_026225885.1 Hylaeus anthracinus | reverse complement strand
TCTCTCTCTCTCTCTCTCTCTCTCTCTCTCTCTCTCTCTCTCTCTCTTTGTCGACTATCGATTGCCTTGTATTACAAATTCAGCCGAGTCCCGTAGTTTCCGGGAAAAATCCCGTGGCACTTTTCAGACATATATCGCCTCTGTACTGATACCGGCAGGGTCGAACGTGTCAGGATCATGATAGAGGTAAAAGAGAAACGATAGCGATCACTTTGCCGTTGAAAGATGCGGGAATATATGCGGGACACGTCTGACCATAATCGGGACGTTCCTACTATCTTCTCGAAACATGAAACAGGGGACAGGCGGAGTGGCGCGAAGGGACACCGGTGGCTAAAAAGAGAGATTTTTCCGTGATGCTCGAAACCGACCGGCACTGTTTGCTTTTTATTTCGCTCCTCGTTCCGACCTCGGATCGGATATCGATATAATTCCACCGATTGGTCGAAAGACTCCGCGTTGTTACGTAGAATGCCCGCGGCATTGCGCTTCCGATTCGCAGAATGAAAATATAAAATGTTTGTTGAATCTCAGATCCACGTGATTTCGATCGAATGCTGCGCTGAAAATGTTAACAACGACGCCATCGACAGTTCGAGAGCTAGTTTCGTCGTATTTGATGCTGTGAGATAGAAATGCCGGTAGCTGGCACTGTTAATTGAAGTCTTCTTGAATACGTAAAGCATGGCAGTGGTGGTTTTATCAATTCTAGCGAGTCAAAGGTAGATGCCATTTGTCGTGTAAATTGATAACTCGAGTGCGGATTTTCATGCACCTAAAATATGCAAAAAGCACATGCGATATGCATGAAAAATATGCAAATATATACGGGAAAGTACGCAACTTATTTACGAAGAATTATTATAGATTCTGTCTGCGTGTTGATCTTACGGTATCAACACACTCGTAAGTTAGTTTACGTATATAACAATGTTTTACATCTATATATTTTTTGTTACTATATTCATATTTAAAAAATTAAGTTTTCCTACTTAATTCTTAATAAATCATAATGCTCAATGAGTCTCCGTAAATGATGTAATCAAAGCAATATCTAAATAATCCTTTTCGCCTTTGTCAAACGACAAAGCACAATACATGAAATACTTCGAAATATGTAGAAATTACAATGGTACCAAAATCCGCTAGAAAAGCAGAAAGAAAAATACGAGTATTTATTACTTTTCCATCTCCTTTACCACTGAATTTTGGTTCCTTTGTAAGTTTAATTAATTCCAAAGCCCTTTGTATATTCTTACACTCGAACAGGGGCAATATATAATTGGCCGAAAGGTCGACGCACTAAAAGTGAATAAATATTAAGAATTACTCGTTGTAACCGGCAGAAGTACATTTTTGTTCCTCGGTAAATTAATCTCTTGTAAAAAACGAGAAACAGCTTTATATATTCCGACTGCGTAATTTTCTCGCATTTACGCGAACGCTGTAAGCTATTATCTAACAAGTGCTATGGTAGGTGCGTTTCATCCATTGAAGCTAAAATACCGAAAAACATTAATGCCTCCTGGGAGTTCCGTTAAAGCCGAACGTAATGAAAATTCTTATCCTAACAGATTTCGCTGCATAGGTTCATCAGCAGATACCGGTCGATGCATTGCGGAACTATTTGCTAACTTCTTTGCGTCAAACTTTGTAAATGATAAATCTGTTCCTCCGCGATTATATATGGCTTGCTTTACGATCGTTGACACGCCGGTAATAAACGAAACCACTATACACAGTGTTTATAATTAAATCTAGAGGCAACAATGTTAGGCATATTTAGATTGTGGATGTTTATGCAAATTCACAGTTTGACGGATTCACGTAAAGAATTGAAATTTATTGGTTCTTATAAACGGTGTAACGTGTATTTTATTGCTCATATTTTGTTTATAATTCAAATGATAGGTTTCGTGTTTCCAAATCAATTTTTCCAGTACAATTATATTTGGAAACATGAAGCATTCATTTAAATTAGACAAATTTCTTCAATAGATATAGAGACTGTATTTTTGCATTCATGCGCATAGCTTGTCATAAATGCATAAACATTCTCAGCCCAGTGATACGAACATTTAAATCTGTGTGTTTGTAATTTCTTTCTTTTGTTACTTTTATTTAATTCGGGTGAAGCTTTGATTAGTTCTTTATGTTTTGATTATTATTAAATGATATTAGAGCATCTATTACTCAAGAGAAGGAAGTTTGTTGCGTTCAAGAGAACGTAAGAAAACATCCATAATTTTCCGCAGTTTGGCAAGATTGACAAAAACCACGTCGAGTAATTTTGAAAAATTGTAAGAGCAATCAACTTTTCCTTAAATCTTGTATTACTTTCCCAAATAGAAATCCGAACAGTAACAGACTGCAATTCAGTTCCAAGCGGGATTTCCATCCCAGGAGCGGTCGTCCACGGAATTTTCATAAGAATACATGGCGGCGTGCCGGGGCGGGGAACGGGGTAGGATCGCTCGGAGGTAAAGGAAGTTAAGTTTCGAAAAGACAAATCGAGAGGGGAGGAGATATTCCCGCGGGTCTCCCTTATCACGGTTTTAAATTAGATTTCTCTGCTTTGTGAGCGGGTAAGTACAAAACAAGTACATCCGTTTCATGAATCGCATTACTCCCGGGGAAATTTCTTTCGGCGTGCCCGATAAAGGATCCGTTGGATTACGCGCGAACGATCCTACCTCGAACGCGCGGAAAACAAAAAACCAGAACGAGGAGGTTGGCGGGGGGGGGGGGGTGGCCGTACGACGAGGAGGAGGCGGCCGGGCGGGGGTTGGCAGGGGTTGCGGAGCGAGTCGGAGGGCGCGAGAACGAAATTTTCAATGGCGGGTTGCGCGCCGCCGGATACCCCAATTATCTGTATCGACAATCGATTGGCGGGGGCCACTTTGGTCCGCCAGAAAACCCCGAGAAGGGAAACGGAAAGAGCAAAAGAAAGGGGGCGGGAGACTGGCGAGGAAAAAGGGTTGACAGCCGCTCCAGGAGGGCGGTAAGGGACAGAGTGGGAAGGTGGTGCTGCGCGCGGAGGAATTTTTGGGCAGCAGTCGGCCTCGTTATGCTGGAAAATCTGAAATCGATTGGAGAACCACCCGGCCCGTGTCGGGGCGTCTGCGCGACGCAGACATCGACGCAGACGCCGGGGTTGCTCGGCGAGGTCGATAGCGAGCCCTGGTTAAACTCTGCGAACGAACTTCGCCCGATGGTCCGTGAGGAAAAGAGGCGTATGGCGGGCGCGATGAAGACGGCCAGGCCGGGGATCGCCGTCGGACGTTGCAGGGACACAAAAGCGCCCCGCGGAGTGGCGGCGGTCGGATACTTGGTGCTTCCTCTTCGGGGGGGACCCAACCGCCGTCGCCGTACGGACGAATTAATTACGAGCAATCCTTAGGCCCGCTTAATGGCAACTTCCGTCAGCCAAATTAGGTCGTCGAGCGTCCGCGGCTCTCGTCCATCTCCGGGGATCTTCTTATTGCGCGGCCGCCGAACGATAGCAAAGGGAAATATCGGATTCTTCGACGTCCACGGCTGATCTATCCGCTCGCGCTCCACTGGTAACGAGGTTGGTCTGAATAATTCTATGCCTGACGATTAAAAGGGCAATTGCTTTTTCGTTGTTGACGGAATGTTATCGTACAGTGTTTCTCAACCTTTGTTAGATCTCTTTCGTAATTCCTTTTTATTTTTAACCCTTTATACTGGTGCTTATTTTTTGCTATTTAGGAAGGGGCGGAATTGTTGTATTTTCAAGTTTCTACGCGAATACATTTTTTTCGAAAAAAAAATGAAAACGAATACTCAGAGAGTTCTGCCGTATAAAGGGTTAAGAGCTTGAGATTGTATTGTAATCCCCAAGATAATGTAGGTTACGTTTATATTAGGGGTTAGGAAGGCGTAAACAAAGAAAAATAATATTTACTACTTATAATTTTAACTTAATATACAAAAAATAAGATACATAAAAATAAAATGTTTACTATAATTTAACCCAACATAGAAATAATAAGCTATATCATATCAACATGAATTCTGATCGCCATTCTTCGTGGTCATTTCCGATTTTGCGCGCTTAGCAACTGTTGATCTTTCTAGCCTGCCTATAATGTTGTTCGTTTCGGGTGTGTTTAACTTCCGCTCTAACAACAGTTTAGGCTCGTTGCCTTTAGCCTCGTGTACAATAAGTGAATTATTCATTTTATTTATTTACTAAAGAAACTGTTAGCAAACACTACCATTTTCAAAAACTATCACAAGTCAGATCAATCTAATAATTTATTAATGCAACATCAGTGTACAATTAATGTCCTTTTGGTATAAATCAGTAAATATTTCAATGGGATACGTATTGTATAAGAATCTTTATTTCCATAAAGATCGAAGGGTTCTCCAAATTTGTCACCTGACATTAGAATCGATAATATCCCTGACACTTTTATGATACGAGTAAATGTCTTTAGCAGTGTTTCCGAAGTAGGGGATGCTACCCTTATGCGGGGAGCCGAGCATTCCGAGACGAGCGCCGAAGGAAATCTCTCACGTGGAAGAATATGAATGACTTAGAAATATCTTTTTATTATTGCATCGATTATCACATCTTGAATGTCAGAGAATTTTTTGTTAACAGTGAAATATACCATCCATAGAATTTAATGAAATTCCACTCCAAATTTCTATTTGAAAATACTCACTTTATTTATTATTCAAGCTTTTAATTTGGCCATGAGCTTTCTTTAAATATAGTGTTTCTTTGAAACAACTTAATTGATCCTACCGAAGATTTGTATGGCGCAAACAAATTTCTAAATTCAACATCGAAATACTTTTGATATTTGCGTGTTTGTTGTACATGGCATTGTAAGGAAGATATCGGTATTTTTATCGTCAACGCATCCAACATTTCCCTATCAAAGTCCAGAAAACTGCATTTTATTTACATTTATCACTGCGAAATTTGTTGTACTCGGACAATACGTACCATGTTTGACGCGAGTCATATTGATCGAGTAACTACATATGTAAAATCGAGCGTGGAATTCGATGAATTTTTTATTGAAATTCTAAAATCAAATATTTACTGAAATTCATTCGAATCCAGTTGGGAGATTACTATAAAATCATTAAATTCACTCCTTATTGTTTGTCAAACTCGAACAGAAATTATCGTGTTCCTGTATAGTATAATAAAATCGGTATTATTATTAATAAATCATTGAAACGAGGATCAGAGATTCGGGATTGTTTTTAATAAAGAACAAGTTATAATATAGGCAAATGTTTTTCTCAAAGCTTGAGCCGAATACAAACACAGTCCAATATTTTTAAACTCCATTTTCTCGAAAACAAAGCATCGCACGGAAAAACTTTATTGAGCGTTCCAAACTTATTTTTACCTTTTACGAAGAGTAAAAAGTTATTCCATGAATAACGCCCCACTTTGTACTGAAGTTTAACGCTAATAATCTTCGTTGTCTCGGCGTAGTACTTGATCAGATAAAATGAAAAACAATGGCTTCGTTGTTCGTTCTTGTTTTTTCAATTTTTTTTATGGTAATCATTAAAAGTAGACCGGGATTGAATTCTTATACGATTAAATAAAAAAAGTTCATGTTTGTTTTACTCTCGAATATCGTTAGATCCTTCTTTTTAGATTTTCTTTCTCTGTTCTCATGAATATAATATTTATCACTCAATCTATGTCTCTACTGAAGCTCCTATAACTTCAAAACTTATTCGAGAATAAATAAATAATTCAATCTTTTTGAATGCCGTGTTATGAAGTTGTTTCATTGTTGTTTTTTAATTATATGCTATTGTATTGAAAATAATTTGAGAACTCCAGGTTTGATGAAACGCTTTTCAACCGAGTTTACGAGTATTCACGCTATTATTAAACGTCTATACCAAAGTTGGGTAGACATAATTTAGAATAAGCTTCAACTAGCTGGTTTTCTATATACGCTAAGTACGAAATAATGTTGGCGAACTTAGGGCATCAAGTTTTATGATTATATCGTCTAGAACACCTAATAGCGTGACGTAAAATTAACAGATCGTACAATAATAACAGATTTAACCTTACTTTATTAATGGACTACTAATGGGCAGATCAGACGAGTTCACCTTTAATAGGTCTGATTCAATTTCACGTGTCACATAGATATCTTAACGGAAATCCAGTTTTCCACTATCTCGCTTATAAAAAATAGCTTTGGATCTCGTGACCTAATTAATCGCACCGTTTCCTCTACCAGTAATAATTTGCTTCTACTTTTTCAAAATGATCACGTTTTGTTCCTACCATGAGCTTTGTACTTCTCACGAAGTTATTAAATGAATACAGTTATTATATAATTAATTTCTTTTTACATAGAAATATAAAGTATTCCATTTCGATGTTGAAATTACTTGATTACGTGCTTAGTAGCATGTACATTTTACTTGCTATGCCCATTAAATTTTGTACGCGTTATTCGATTAATGTAGGAATAGTTGCTCAGCATCTCGAGTAATTGAATCGTAAGGCAGCAGGCTGTTCGTGAAGCGCAAAAACCCTAGTTGAGATTAAATTTAATTTAGAAAATCACTCTTAAGTTTTCGCCCATATTTTTGCCCCTCTTCAAATGAAATTCTTAAAATAACACGAAGCAATACAAAAGTTACAGACGTAATTATACAGATTAAATAATTATACAATAAATTTACTAGTTTATAAAACTAAGCTTACACGTATATAAATTGAACAGTTAATCCAAATTACCGATGAATAAGGTACTATTATGAATTTCCAAATAAATTAATTGTCCTCTACTATAAAAGTCGTATTATGCTACTTATGCAGTGCAGGATTCAGTAAATGAAAGTTTATTCATGGTCCTGGATCGTCCAAGAATCCGTTCTTGTAGTTGTTTCGGATAGCGTAGTTGGTACCTTACCAAATAAATGTCAGGCGAACCGTTCCAAGATGTTTTGCGCGATCGCTTTACGATGTAACACGGATGAAAATAAACGCGAACGACGAGATAGCGGGGGAGGCTGGTGTTTGAAGGTTTTCCTCGGGGAGCAGTGTAATTGATAACGTAAGGGAGGCGATCAGTGTTTGAAATGTTATCCGGCGCTGAAGCCCACGAAAGGTAATTGAAAAAAGGGGAGCCCGCACGTTGATGGCGAAGCCGAAGGGAGTCGCTATCCGCATCGGTATTCGACCGAGATAGTATTTGTCCAATTAAACGAGAGGTCGTAAGGAAATATAAGTTGGACATGAAAGGAGGTCAATCCTCGGGAATCCATTCCGAGTCGCTCGGGAGCGATTGATTACAAAACGAATCACGTATATTGATTGACGCTTTTTACTCGTATTAGACCATAGTTGAAGCGGTGAATCGTACCTGTTTATTGACGTTTAACATTTAACACGATTGCTTTAACAAAATTCGTTTTTTAGTTGTAAGTAGAGAATATCTGCAAAATTAAGATACCGTTGAAGTTTGAAATTTAAAAATATTACCAACGTGCGGGTGCCGGAACCAACAAATCTAAGCAAGCCGAGCTTTTATATAATTGTAAAGTGTGTATTCACACATTTTATTAGAATTTTATGAGAAGAACAAAATCCTGAAGCCCTTTTTGGAAAACTCTTTATATAATCATTTAGCTTTGAAACCTGATAAATATATCTTTGTATAAGTAATTAATTTATCGTTTAATTTAAATAATAAGCGTATTAATATTGACATCCGTCAAAAAATATATATTATATGTTCACGTTACCTTATGTAAATTTTATTCAAATAATAAATACAATTTCAATGCAAATTTAATTCGAAAAATAATTCAAGAATAACACCAATTTAATATTTAAATTTATATGTATCTCTTGGATAATATTTAACTCTAGAGTTGAAATTCACATTTTTGCTCAACGTAGATAAGGATTTGTCTTTCCCTCGTTATTCGAAGATCGTGTCCACATAAGAAATCATGTCCATCTGTGGTCTAAGAGTTGGAGGATAAGCTGCACACGCGGGCGAGTATGTTTTCAAACCGAAAGGATTAACCCGAGTAAGAACGTCAATATTTACCGCGTCGCTGCGGATAGTGAAAGACCACGGACAAACCTAGATCGCGGATGTAAAAATAAAGTATCGAAATTCTATTCGCGCTGTGACTCGAATAGAAAACTTAAATGTATTTCGAGGAATTTAAAGGTAGTTCGAAGAAACAGGTCGTCGGAAGAGGAATAAAACCGATTGCCCGATTTGGCGAGATTGGAGTTGTTGACCGTTTAGCGACGTCGCTCAGAATGTTTAAAAATACAAACTTGTATTTTTTGGTCAGCCGAGCTGATTTATGCCTTGACATCCTCGATAAAAATTGACAAGTATTTTTTTGACCGCCTCATTCTCTTCCTCGGGTGTTCAGAAATAAAAATCAAACGTAGTGCAATTGAGGTAGAAGTTTATTGGGAAAAGTTAACTTTGCCAATTCGATACCTTTCCTACAAAACATAGGATGTGACAATTTAATGCTGTTATCTACGAGATTAAACATTTCGTTTATCCTACAGAATGTTTTGTTTAAAGCTGAATGGTTAAATATCTTATGGTGAGATGGAGCTATCAAAATTTATTAATAAACAAATTAATTTATGTAAATAAACCTTATTTACTTTTATCCATAATGAGACTTATTCGATTAGTCTATTTTATGTGCTATTTAACGTACTGATTATTGAAAGGATTGCTCTAAGGTAAAATAATCTCACAAACCGTTTAATAAACAACAATTCTCATGCTTTCTATTACAGATAACATACAAATGAACGCTTCGATTTGAAAACAATAATGTTCATCCGAAGAAGCTCGTGAAATGATCGTAAACATTCGTGCCAAAGTCGTCAACAAATGGGCTGTAAATTTCCACAAGTTTCCATTATAATTTATTTGAATATACAGTCGTCCGCGCACAGGCGTAATTCCCTTTCCCGTCGAGATACGGGCAGAAAGATTTAGATGTCGCGCGAAGAAGCGAGGAGTATCTCGTTGTATCGACACAAATGCAAAATCAGGCAGGCCGAAGTTTCTTGTAACAAAGCCCCGGGCGTGATTTATCTCGAGCCCACGAAATAGTTTGTTCTGCACGTCTTGGGAATCATGAACTCGCGGCGTTGCTGCGGCAAAGTTTCCGCGACCCGGTTGCTGACATGCTTAGTCCGAATTCTCAGTCAAGAAATTTATTTATACTTCACGGTGGGATTCGCGCCCAAAGGTGGTTGGTTTCTTGCGAGGATTCACCGTTAGAATGCTAATTCAGTGTTTACTTGGTGGTAATTGGAAATGTTCGAAGCAGTTGTTCATCAGCGATACACTGTTCAAAGTTTTAGTATTTATTGAGATAACAGTAGAGTAATTAGCATGGTATCGCGCTCGATTCTTCAACCCCACAGTGAAATTCTTTCGATGGTAATCTTGGAACAATTTTCTGTGATGGAATTCTTTCTACATTTTTTAATATCATATTGGTATACAAGAATTAAACAAGAGATTCATTTATAGCTCTACTGTTGATTGTCATTTGTTGTTTTTTGATATAATATTAAGTAAACGTTTCTTTTCTATCTTCTCTAATAAAAGAATAATTAAGTAAAGTCCTATTTATTGAATATCAGATATTATTAAAAAATTGCAATCGTCATCAGAAGTAATGAAAAGTTGATTTAAAACCTAGAAAATATCTGCGTACAAATGAGGACTTTTATACTCAAACACACTGACAAATAGCGACATGTATCGTGCATATGTAAATTCATCTCGCAGATTATGCGACAAAATTAAAATTCAAATGCGTTATTAAATTAAAGCTTAATACGACTATATATCATTGCCCATCTGTACATATTATCGTATCGACAGAGGTGCCATAAACTATTATTTACAACAAATGAACCGCTGCGATTCCATTTATCCAATGTACCGATGTTTGTTACTGGTACATATTGTGATCGCATTTACCCCCAATTTAAATGTTAATTGCTTGTCCTCACTGATCAGTTTATAAAACGTTAATTGAAAACAATTCATGCTAAACGACGAGCTTAAGTCATGCATAATACCAACTCTTATGTTATCGAGCACAAGTGTATTTTAATTACAAATATAGAACCCGAGCATTAAATTCAAAACGAAATATTAAAATTAAATCATTCCAGGATCTGACAAGCTTTGAGTTAACAAATTGAGAATAAATGATGCAAGGGAACTACATATACTCACTACTGTTTAAAAATGATTCTTTATATTAAAATTTATTATAAACTTTATCAATTTATATTAAAATTATTCTCGTAGTTTTATTTAATATCGTTCCTCGTTAACAGTTTAACAAATTCCACGCACACGATTTTTCTTGCGGGTTTTGTTTTGAAAGGAATGGGACGATGTTGGCGCTCACTAAACTTAAGCACACTTAGGCCAGTGCTTAGTCTGCTTTACTCTAAAGCCGGCTCTAGTCGAAACGTTAAATCTGTTGGTTCCCTTCCCACGACTTAAATGCACTTTTATACCGCTGAACCTCTTCTGTGAAAGTTTATGCGGATTATTCTTTGCGTATTTGAAGCTATTATCCAGATATTTAAATTCAAACCTTATCGATACCGAACTGAGACAAAGGTCGAAATCGTTCTAAATGAATTGTCTGTCGTAACTGCTATTATTAAAATTAAACTAAACGGTTCGGAATTATAAAACATTTAACGAATAAAGAGGAGGTAAAATTCAGAACGTTTTCGACCTTTGGTTTTAGGTCATCGATGAGAATATTTGACTTTCAGTATTTACAGGAATTAATTTATTTCATCGATTTTGAATTATAACCGACGATGGTTTAAAATTAAAGGTTGAGAATAATCAAATTTAATTACAGCACGTTTTGGGATTTTGAAATATTTCTAATATTTTATGATCTCGACTATTTTAGAATTTAAGTGTTTCATATAATATTCTGAAACTGAAGGTGGAAACATTCTAAATAAATTGCACTTCGAACCCATTACGACCTGCAGTCAATTCTATTTCGTTCAAGCAAGCACGTGACATACTTACCGCGTATGAATTATCGATCAAATAATATTCCGAAAAATTCAAGTGGAGTCTATTCTCAAAAGAGAAACGTACTTTTCATCAGCTAAATGGGCAAAAATTCCGTATCTCAAAGAAACAGCGAAGACGTCACGACCCTGTCTCGTAAACCCCAGCCCACCCTCGTCTCCACTCGTTGTCCCGAATATCCCGATACGCGTTTACTTCCAAGGACAAGGAATCGAGATAAGGAGGGCAGGAAACACTTTTTTTTTTTTCTTGTTAAAAGCAGACGCAAGGTGCACCGCGAGGCTCGAGTATCAGTTTCGCCGGACTCTTATGAGAAAATCGATGTCGCCATCGAATCGAAGCGATGCGTTCCAATGACGAGCGCAGACAGGTAAAGTGGGATATAAGAAGAATCAGGATAAGGCACCGCTCGAGCGGCACGGCCGGATCGATGTCTTAGGAGAGTTCGAAACCCGTGAAACCTCTGCTCGATAACGCTATAAATCTCGAGGAGCACAAGCGATGCTCTCGCTGGGCTGTAAGGTTTTAACCGTAAGCCGCTATCGATCGGTCCCGGTGACAAACGTCGTTGAATAAATTCGTCGTAACGTTAAAGTACCGGTAAGTTGACCGTGTAGCAATAGTCGGCGCGCTTCTAGAGAAAGGGAATGAAAGTAAGAGCTCCAATGATCGTATTCGTAATAGAAAAGTACCACCGAATAGCCGTCGTAACGGCGATACTTACTACGACAGTGGTTTAAAGCAATAGCGTTGCACGGTTTAATTACAGGAATAGGATAAGTGATTGTAGTGATGATTGTAGTGATTCGAGTTAGTTAGTGCACAACGATTGAATGCAGGGATCAGCGACGGTGGGAGCGGAAAGGAAATTGAATGAAACAAATTGTGAATGCAATGATTGGTTAAATACAGGGTGTTTCGTCTGACGTGGGCTATGGGCAGACATTTTAGGTGGAAGATGTTAAAAATCGTAGGTCAGCAAGTATTTTAGGTAGAATAAGACAGCAAATATCGTACCTAGTTAGATATATTAGATTTAATAAGAACGTGTCTGGTCAACACTTTAAGTAGAATGAGACAGCAATGCCTGTACCTAGTCAGACGTTTTAAGTAAAGTAGGGACAAGTATCTGATTAAACATGTCAATCAAAATATAAGACTAAAGAACGTAACTGATCAATATTTTACGTAGAATAAGACAGCAGAAACCGTACTTAGACAGACGTTTCAAACAAATAGATCCAAAACATGTTAAATAGAATAGGATGCTGAAGAACGTACCTGGTCTACATTTATTTGTAGAACCGATTTATTTGTTGGTCAGTTTAGGTAGGATAAGACATTGACGAACTCTTAGAAAGTACAACGTTCAAAGTAACGTTGTCGTAAAAGCATTGCTTGCGAGCTCGAAGCCGTGCCGCGGGGAAGATGCTCAATCCTTGTTCGCAGCCAAATAGGTGGCAACTGGAGATACAGACCGACCAGCGGTCTGCGTTAAATCTACTCGGTACGAACTTTATTTTAAAGCTTTATATTACGATAAATGATCTCTATGTCGACGTGGATGAATTTGTTTAAATAAATAGTATCTTATTATAGATTGAAGTATGTAAAATAATTAATTTCTTGTTTAAATTTCTTTCATCACCTCATCAAATATAATTATGTATTCCATACAATGTCCCACACTCGTTAATTAAATACAATAAATTGTGTATTCTAAAGAATATTCCAATCTACAATTTTAAATAACGAGAGAACTCAAGTAGTCCATTTGAATACGTCAGCAATATTATGCTTTTAGATCTCTGCTAACCAGTAATCAAATTTAAACGTCAGGTGAACCAATTCATACCTAAAATAATGTTACATTATGAATTTAGTTCACTCCAGTACGTCAGCAGTATTATATTTTCTGATTTGTGTCTTTTCGCATCGGACATTGTGTAGTATTTTTTAAGACACCATCAACTTTACCATAGACTAATGAAACATTGACCACAGTGAACAAAAACTTTCAAAACTAATACCAATAATAGACTGAAATCAAAATATAGCGTCTGACTATGTCTGAACTCATTTCACTTCGCATGTCTGACTATGTTCGGTCCTGTTCTACTTAAACATTTCAACCTCTGACAACCGTTTAAGCATCTACATAATCTAGCTATGATACAACTTTAATATTATCAAATCTTACTGAGTACACAACTGAAATAGAATTCAGCAACAATATTTGTTGAAAGTGACAAGAAGACTGCCGATGTTTATATATTTATGGCAAATGGAAATACGGGGAATGTATACAAATGTACATAAATGTGAAAGTAAATAAAACAACAATTTCAGTATCAATTACTTTTCTGTACCCCTAAAAATATAAGTTTTGTGATAAGCGTTCGTAATATTTATGAACGAGGGTGAACCTTCAACGAAAATATAGGGTAGAAAACCATCAAAGCGACGCAAAGTATGTTTGGCTATGTGAAATTATTGATACAATTCGGTTGGCCGCGCAATGGTCAACTAGTGGTACAATTATCCGTCCTCTTCGCTTTGAAGTGATTCCCATTGCGCGTCGTCGGCTCGGTCTGGCGATGTTTACTGTGACCAACGCGACCATCGGTGCTGCGGAGTGGGTTGAAATGCATCGGGAAGTATGTCCCACTTCGGAGATGCACGTCATATTGATTCGCGTTCGAAAATTCGGTCCGCGTGCACGCGGATCACAACAGAGATGCGGAAGAACGTTTAACCGACGAAGAAGCTTCGGCTCTAAGCACGAACGAATGATTTTAATCGACTGTTTCGTTGCAACGCTATCGTCGTCGCGCTTGACGGTGCTTCGCTCGGAATTATTCGAGTCTATCCAATTGTGAGAGTGGATATCGCCGGCATTCGGAATCGTAACGCGTGCTGCGTTCGTTTCTTCGAATTGCAATGGACCGATAGAGAGAAATATTGATTTTTACAACGGGCGTGCGGAATCTAGTAATTGCGTTCAACGAAAGTCGTAAAGTTACGGCTGGAATTGCGAACAAAAAAGTATATAGGGGAAACCCGTTTTAGGCGGAAAGATTGTGCCATTTGTTATCCGTAATCGTTTCCCATTTTATGTATCGGTAATGTATTCTATTCGGAGGAGTTTAATTCGTTTTACCTTTTTTGTTTTTGTTTAATGCAACAGGATTTACGGGATTTTAAATAGAGTGAATATTTAATTTGTTGTTCTGTTGGGTGTTGTTGTTGTTCTTTTTAGACGAAAGAGGATTGAACGTGTTTATTCGCTTTATATTTGATACATTTTTAATAAATTCTATTTCCAAAAATTTTACTCTGCTGGATATCAGAGGTAACGTGACGATTGTAAATTTTATTTAGACTCTTCGCACATGACAAGATTAAACTTAATATTTACAGTGTGAACTGCTTCGTACCAACACTTTTAATTATTAAATAAAAAAAAAAGGGAAAGGTCCAGAGAAATTATAAAATATTCTGTCTCTGTAATGAAAGAAGTAGAAATTTAAGTAGATGTACTTCAAGATGAGAAACGTTTATTTATTCATTTAGCAGGGAAACCCTATCGGTATAAATTAAACAAAGAAGTTGAATCGTTGAAGAGAAACGACTTGCATTTACTTTTACATATGGAATTACTCGCTTCTCCGTTATACCGCTAATTGTGGAATACACTGTACATGCTCATGTTGTTCCCTGCGAGCTGAAATAAAGACTACTTGATTGTGATGCTTATTACCAAGAATGCTTACACTGTTCAGACAACTGTTGCGCTCATGCTAAATACGTTTAAATTCACTAATAAAGGATCCCAAATTTTCTTATAACCTAGGCTAAATAAAGAGTATATATATAACATCTTCAAAAACAAATTATTTCAAAATTTAAACAAATATTCATTCTTCCATTACCTATACGATGACGTCGTTGTGTTATACGTATAATAGGGACAATTTAATTATAAATTTCTTATGTTCACTATTTAGTGGAATTTCTAATTATTTTTATCAAAATTAACAGAAATTCGTACGGATGTCATTGCGTTGCATAACGAAGAAATGTGATTATAAATATTTATTCGCAGTTTTAGTGGTTCCGTTCAATTATTTTGATCGACAGAAACAGTATTCAAACTTCATGACTGCGTCACTGATGTCGCTTTATCTACTCAAGAGCATACCCTAAAAGTAGGGAGTGGACACTTAAGTGTTCACGTGGCTTCATATCAACGTTAGCTGACTTGTCACGATACCATCCCCCAAAGATAAACGTAACAAATCGATCCTCACGGGGTGAAACCGTAGAGATAAGATACGTTTTCGATACTAACCGCCTGTATTACCATTTCACCCCTTAGAGCTACGATATTTTTTCGCGTTTTCGATCAGAACCGATCAAATCTCTTCGTGCGCAAAGCCAATGCTGTAAAAAATTGGTTTCCAGTACAGAAACAGCCACTGCAATTATTAAACTAAATTGTACGTTTACTGTTTTTTATAGAGTCTAATTATCGAAGCAAGCATCAGAAGTAATTTCATTATTAAACCATTTCATCCTATTTTTGTGTGTTTGTTAAGCAATATATCTTTTTCGTATCGATTTGCGAATTTGAAGAAAAAAAATTCATCCCAGTGGTAAATTTGACCTCTATTTTCATCTCGTTACTCGATTATAATTTCCTCTGTTTTTACACACTGAAAAATAATGACTGCCATGAAATATGCCGTCCAAGATAAGATACCATTATATAAATCGTCCACTTCGACGGATAGAGTAAATGAGTGGCCCGTATCAGACCACGAACACGCACAAATCTGTAGGTGAGGCCTGTCCATATCAGTCACGGTCGCGAGCGTTGGGGGCTTAAATCAGGGTATTTTCGTCAACGAGTCGCCGGGCTTTAAACTTGATTTATACAACGTCCCCGTATCCTACGATCTATGAATTCTAATCGTATCCCGCTTAAACGAGGCCAAATAGACACAGGTACAAAATTATTTCCATCCCTTTCTTCTCTACCACAATAAAATTGACGATCGATAAGCGAATCAATCAAGCGCGATAGCGGTAAAATGTTCTATTCGCTATCCGTTTTGAAAATTTAATCGAGGCAACAAGAATTGCTCGGTGACCCGGACTGGTAGAGTCGATGAAAAATTGTTTGTCAATTTCATCGTTGTTGGACAGCTCTGTCGATGACAGCAGTCGTCCATCGAACCAAAGATTCGAAATCGAATCCCGTTCCGGCGGTCCGTTCGGTTAATTCTTTTTCATCCGGCAACTCGCGGAGCCTGGGATCCCCCTTATGTCTTTGCGTTTGACTTTCGTGTTATTTAGAGCTTCGAGATCCGTGCGTGGCCAAGAACGGTCGCATTTGTCAGGCCACGGCCATAGACGGCAGTCATTCTGAATACCAAGCTTAGGGAGAAAGAATTCGTCGACGGCCTGAATAGCTCAGTCGGTTAGAACAGTTGTCCGGCAAACAAAAGATCCGAGCCTGAATCCTGGCTCAGCAATCCAATCGGCCGATTCTTTTCTCTACCTCTACAATTTCGTACTCGAAGTCATTCGGTTATTGTACTGTCAAACATGAGACATGCGATCGGCCATTGAACGCGAAGAACCATGGAAGCCTCTCCGTTAACCCTTATGACAATAGCCGAGTCCTCGTTTCAACTTAACTTCAACAATTTCGGTGGCTACCATTCGAGTAACGTCGAACATCGATGATTCACCTTTATTTCGAACATTTTCGCGTCTATTCGTTCGTTTACTCGGAAATATTTTCGGACAAAATTTAGATTTGTTGGAATCTGTTTATATTCCTCCTGCTGTCACATTCTTCACGTGAAAATGTTTGATTAATTTTACCATTTATGTTTTGAGGAGATCCCTGAATAAATCATTATAATGAACTCCATAGTGGTCATTTTATCGTTTACGTTTAAAAAATACATTCTATCAGGCAAGCAATTTAGCATTCCTTGTTGCAATAATTCAACATAATAAATCCATCGTAATAAATTCAACTGTTACCATGTTTTTTAAATTATTGAAATATTTGCCATTCCTTCGACTGTGAACAAAATATTGTATATTAATCTTAATCTTCTGCTCAGTTTTATATATTTATATTTATGTATTTATTGTAGAATTACTATTTTAGATAACTTTCGTGACATTCGAACAAGATCCAAATACTAAAATCAATAAAAATTAATTTCCTTAATAATTATAATACGTACCTTTAGGATATATTCAAATTCAGTCTTAAACACTTCAAAATCCTGCATTCTCCATTCCCGCTTTAGTTCCTCTTGCGGCATCTTACGGTGAGACCTCCCAAGATGGAAATGCCTTGTCGTTGTCTCGAGCACTATCAACAGAATTTCAACCAATCATTATACCCATCGCGTCCATGATCCGCAGTAGACTGCAAAATCCTTCGTTAACTATTCAGGCAGCAGCGCATTTCCACCCACTGAATAAAACCTTAGGAGCAATCTTCCTAACTAGTAGATACGTCTTAACTCTGGTTACTGTTTCGATGATATCTGCTGAAGCAACGCTCGCGAAGATCAGACTCACTTAAATTTTCATATACGAGATGAATAGCTACTGCGACACGAGGATGTACAGCTGGTACGTACCGGCACTCTGCAAGTGTGCCACTCGCTTCAGCTGTTCTCCACTTACACCAGCTGAACGCTCCTGGGGAACAATTCTCATGCCTTTGCTATTTATCACTCGAACGTTATGTAAATACGTTGCCCGTATCGTTTTCTTTGTATCTGCCACGCGTGCCGAGTTACTCCTAATTGCTACTTTATACATAGTCTGGCCCGTTATTGTAATATTGCCTTACCCAAAAGAAGAAATGCTTTTTATTTCACTAGCTAATTAACATATAATAACGTAACACGACAATAATGGTCACACGCGTGGAATATAGAAGAAGCAAATGAGTTTTGCTATCTATATGCTGAATCCCAAAAAAATGATTGGAATATCGATATTTCTCGTCGAGTATGCAAGTGGCTTAGCAAACGAAAAACGTTAGACGACTGTCCTTAGGCGAGCGGACATTTCCGTAACGGGCGGTTGTCTCGCGAAACTTTAACGCCCACGGACAGTTACGAGAGAACGGACTTTTTATTCGCTACTAACAAAGGCCGTGGATACGGAGCTTTAGAATAGAAGCGCGCCGAGTGCCAACTGAAACTTGAATATCGTATGCACGGGAGTTCTTCCGGTGTTCGAGGGTTTTTGGAGTAGAGGTACGCGCGATGGGATAGAGTGCCCCGACCCGACTCGAGTGCCCAGGATAGACCGCACCGTCCAACAAGGCACTCTGTTCTCGATAATTTTGTAAGCTGAGATTTTTGGAATCGCTGATCGTCGGTGAATCGATTTCCAGATATCTCGGGGCAATATTTGCCAGAATAATATTAGCGATCTTTCTCTACCGGAATTGGGGCAACTGCGAAAATAGAGATACGTCGATCACTTTGCAAGACATTCAGCCACACTGTTCGATAATCGGGACTAGGAAGAATCTATTGGAAATGTAAAAGACAGCCTCGCGGTGGAAATGATTAGACATTCGACTGAAAACATGTGGATGTTCATAGATAGTGTTGGACACGATAACACGCGTTTCAGTTTATATTTTTATTCATTCTAAATTGTTAATGGTGCATCTTTTAATATAATATACTGGGTTATGTGGACGTAGTAATTTCTTCTTGGTAATTCTATTCGAGACAAATTAAGTGTACTTTGAAAAGGTCTTGGCATGAAGTTATGCGTCTTGCATTCTCTGTTAGAACGATTTTTTTTAATCTAAGCAAAAATGTAAGCATCAAATTAATAGCTATTATACGAAACGTTTGGTCATACTGTCACCCCCATAAATATTCTTACCATCTATGTGTATCGAAGAAATTTGTTGAAATTAAATGGTAGGTTTGATGTATTCAAGTGTCCAAATGCACGTTAAAACAAAAAAACATTCGATTAAAGTATCGAGATCAATCTTTTTCATTTTTTTTTTTGTCTACCATACTCGACACGAGGATTAAAAATTTCAGAGGAACCGAACGAATCGTTTTCTAGAAAAAGTTTTCCAAAGTTGCAGTCAATGAGATTACACAGGGTTGCTTCTAGGCGCGACGCGATTCGTCCATCCGCGTTATCTCCTGTTACAATGTGTCACTAGTGTCGTCCACGGGTGACGTCTCTTCATCCCTCTCCTCGCTACACCTGTGCACGTTGTATATGACGTGACTTCAAAGTCTAACACAATAACGGAAGACAAAGTGGGGAAATTGCGTCACGCCTAGAAGCAACCTCGAAGCAACTCCGTGCAATTTCATTGGCCATAACTTTGACAACGATTTCTCAGAAAGCGATTCGTCCACGACACATGCTTCCCTCCGAACATTTTATCCTCTAGTCGAGTAGAATAACAAAAGGAATATATCCAAAGGTGGTTTTTACGGTTAACCAGAAGTTTTCCGTGACGGATACTTTTTGTTTACAGTCTGTGCTTGAACGCGTCGCTTAAAATGATGCAAGCCCGGGGCGTCGCGGAAAATTCGATCTGATAGACTGTCTTCGTCGAAGCAAAATGTACGAATGTACATATACTGAGTGCACGACTACAACGAATTTTAATACAGATGGTTTCATGAAGATTAATTTAAATAGAATTTTTCTACAACTCGTTGCATATTAAAACCTGGTTATTTTACTGAACATTCTATCCTTTACTCGAGTAGACTAATAAAATGAATAAATAGAAGTGCAATTTTAACGATGACCTGAAGTTACCCATGTCAGAAACATCTTGTTCACATTCTGTACTTGAACACGTCACTCAAAATGATGCAAGCCTGGGGCATTGTAAAAAATTCGATCTACATAGTTGAATGTCTTCTTTAAATGAAAATATTCAGATGTACATCACATACTGATTACGACAATTTATAATATAAATTTAGATGCTTAATAGGCTGATTTCTTGCGTACACTTATATTTAATTGTTGAATATTTATTATACATATAATCCTACCATGATGTCAAAAACACACAACTGATTTAACAATGGTATCGCTGCATAGTTTTTTCAAAACTATGTAGATGAATGTTTAAATAGAAAATATCAAGTGAAGACTCAAGCTTGTCTATTGTCAACCACAATTTTCAACATAATTTTAACATAATTTAAAAATATAAAAAAGTATGAGTAAAGGAAAATAAAAGTTGAACGTTAGATCGGAACAAGAAGAAAAGTAAAGAAAGTCCATTAATTTCTTACAGAAGAACCGTTTATCCGCCAGGAAAATCTTCTCTTCCCCTCGTAGCTTCTAATAATTTGATCAACGACTCCATACGTCGAAATTGGCTGCAGAGTCCTTACAAGTCGAAACTTCGAGACGGAGAAACCTCCATAACTCGAGAAATTTTTCGTTTCCCTTCAACTTCGACTTCTAACCGAGGTCAGGCTATACGTGTACTCGAACCACTGTGTGCCATACCACCATTGAAAACGACGACGTACCGCGAACGTCGCACAGTGTGGCAGAATCCCAAAAACGTGGCCGAAAGTCCAAAAATGAAGTTTCTGTTTGTGGTGTATACAGTACTAGGTTGGTCTGACACGTAACATGATACTGTAACACGTTACATAGCATACAGTTACGAATCCTTTAAGTAATTTTTGCAGTAGTTGTTTGTAAGCGCCTTTGGAACTCTCAGAAATAAATATGTGTGCCAAAATCGGAAGATTGTGCGATTCGAGGATCCCTTTTCTCCTTTCCATGGGATAGCAGTAGAACGATACTCGCGCAGATCATTGTACGGGAAATCGTTACGTCTTCCCAACGTGGGAGTGATACAGAAATGGAATGAAATTTATTTAGTTGGAGGAAGACGTATGTGTGTACGTCATGCTATGTTACCTTTGAGATACGCCGTATTACGTAGATGTCGATGCTAGGACGAAGGTGAAATACACCTTTAAAAATTCCGTAAAACCCTTGAAATATTAAGGCCTCGCTAATAGACGGTCTATTTCGAAATGGGGTCACCGCCATTAAAGTCGAACTTGAAGAATTTCGCCCAGCGCGAAAGTCTACGCCGTTGACTAAGGCCGCTACTATTTCAAAGTCGACGTTTACACGACAGCTGTCGAAGACAGGGCGGCCGTGTGCCCCGCAGAAGAGACGTCGAGCTCTTTCTGGGCGGTGGATAAATTTTTGAACAGACGTGTTTCAATAGACAGCGGGCGTGTATCCCGCTGGAAAAAGTGTTCCTTCCTTCCTTCCTTCATTCCTTCCTTCCTTCCTTCCTTCCTTCCTTTTGATGTCCGGTAATTGTTTTCCTCGATGGGAACACACGCAAATGAATCGGTACGCCGCCTTCGGGCACTCGTCCCGAGGCAATTGTGTGATAATGCAATTTCGTCCCCTGGCAGACAACAACGACGTAATTCGAAAGAATGTCCTTCCTGCCTCTGCCAAACGTCTTCGTGCCCTCCGCCCGGTTAATGTTCGCAAATTGCTCGTGTCGCAATCTCTTCCACCTGGCGGCGAGCTTTCGTCGGTTTTTCCGGCGACACTTTCAAAAACGTACAATCGCTTGTTGCTACGGAAACTCGTGCATACTAATATTCGAAAAGGACACGAAGAAACTAATCTTCTAAACAAAAATACCTCTTTCAAAGATATTTCTAAATCTTCTAAATAAAGACCGTTAGACTCAATTGTCGTAGAAAATTAAAGTAGTAAGAAAAAGACATAAATTAAAAGTGTCGAAATTGAAAAAAAAATATTTAAAGGAACAATAGATGCTATTCGTGTCTTAGATTAAAGGCAAGAAATCACAACGCTTTACTAAAGTTAATATAAATGTATGGAGTGAATATGTACGGACTTCTAATGGAGTGAAACGATTTCACGTGGAAAACAGTCTTCCACGTACATTTTCATTCGTGATGAAACCTAAAATAACACATGTGTACAGACGGAACCCAGTCGACAGAAGGAAACGAGCGGAAGCGCACAGGAGAAGCTTGCGCAGCTCTAGATAAAAATGAAATCCTGGATGCAATATTTTGCATACGTGTGCACCTTCTGCACACACGCGAGTTTGCATGCCATCACGTGTCGGCACAAGTCCGTACAATTTAGTGCATGTTACCTTATATTCGCTCATATCGTTCCACACCTCGACAAAATTGAATATTTTTATGGAAATTGACGAACAATCCACGATCCGTCCCTGAGCAACGATCCTTTACGTAAATTAAACATATCGTCGACACGCTCTGGGGTAGCAACAAATATCATTCGCTTCTGTTTCGCTCTGGGTAAATAAAAAATATTTTCCACGGTTTATCGCAGTGGTAGCAGTAAAATCCAGTTGTTGTTTTGTTTTTATTCGGCATACTTTATCGAATACGTTCTGAACGGCATCGGTATTTTAGCGAGGGGAAAGTGACGTAGTTACACTTAGTTACACTTTTATGAGCAGTTTCTTTCCGCAGTCGCTGTATTTTCAGCTGCAAAGGGCACTCTTTCAGCAGGAGAAGTGGGAGGAATGTTTGCAAAGCGTTCCGTTCATTTTTCCATACAAGGGAGGTTATCTTCATTTAATTCTTATCATTTTAGGAGCTGTGCGCATTCTTTTTACAGCATACAGCATTCTTTTTTAACTTTTAAAAACATTATGTATTTGTATTTCAGGTATTTATAGTTTGATTTCTTGTCGACGTTATGACTTACGAATCTCTATTGAATAATTCACAAAAAGCTATGCTATAAATATTCACTAAAATTTTATCTTTATGAAAAGTTCTATTCCAGAACAAATTAAAGCTAGATTTGTATAATGACGCACAGTACAATCAGTTATACAACCAGTACATATTCTTCACAATGGTGAAATTAAATTAGTACATAATGTAGTTGTAAAAAGAAAACGTTTCAGAGGAAACAGATGTAAATGGAAATTCTGTAAATTGCAGTTTCATTTTCTGCAACTAAATGACCAACTTTCTCTACTGTTCGCACATCCTTTACTACTTCGACTCCTCGATTGTTATTCGAAATGTCAAATATTTGACGAACGTTTCTGTTCAAGGATATATTTCGTAAATTAAACATACCATTCGCACAAAGCGGACAAACGACAAATATTATTCGCGTCTATTCTGCTTCTGGTAAATAAAAATGTTTTCCACCGCGTATTTCTGTACCGACAGTTATTACATCCTAAAAGGTTTCCCAGTATCGAATTCGACGCGGTCAAGCGCGTAGAAAACGGGCGCATAAAAACCGTTGCTGTATAAGCTTGTAAGCAAACATTTGCCCCAAGGCAGGTATGAAATAACACCTAAAACAACATTCGTCTGTGCACGAGCCAGAGCTCTGTGTGCGATTAAAATCCGTTGAAAGCTCTGTTTGTACGTCAAAGTAAACGCAATCCTATTTCCCTTCCGTGAAAACACTGAACACGTATTAACAATTACGAACACAGCGGCTGCAAAGTGATTCCGCCTGTCCGCTGTTCCACGTTCAGAAGATGTTTTCGCTTCTTCTGGTCCCAGCCAGAGTTCTGCATTGCTATTGTTCCAGGTTAACAAATACTCCCTAACGATTATTCCGCGCGATATAATTTTTCGTGGATAATTTATACATTATTATCCACCGCCGCCAGGTGTTAGATCGTGACAAATGACGCTTCCAATGTCCCTCCATGGCTATTGGATATAAATACCTTGGTTTAGAGCAGATAGAACCTCCCATCTGTGCTGGATTTTGACGCAGTATTTCTCAAACTTTGTCTCTTGATAAAAAACAAATTTTTGGCGGGTTTCTTGAAGTAAATTAAATTTGTACTTTTTCAATGTTTCATTTGAGTGGCTTCACACTTTTTATTTCAAGCTTCATGTATATTGTTTGTAAAGGCTACGTATAAAAATGAATGTCGAGAATGGTAGAAGAGTTAAAATATAACTAAAAACAATTTCTTACGTAAATCCAATTTTTAAGGAATATTCTGAAAATAATATTATGATCTAAATTAAATTCCAGAAAGGTATCTGTATCGCCAACCATCTGGAATAACTCAGATTCTGAAAATAATTTATAACGTACATTAAATTTCTAAAATATTCCCATTTAACCTAAATTGTTAAAATATACTTTGAGGATAATCTCTAACGTAAATGAAACTCTAATGAGATATTCTGAAAATAATTTCTGATGTAATTGGCGCACGATATCATCCATTAAGCCTCATACAAGGGAGTAATTGATTAGCGAGTGAAAGTGACGTACATCGAAGGGTTCCTGCAGTTACAGAATAGCAACATGTCATTGTAGCACGGAGTGCTGTACAACTGCTGGAACTGTTCGATACGTGTCACTTTCATTCGCGAATTGATTATGCATTTGTATGGAGTGACATAGGCAACGGTCCGAGTTATCATTTACATTATAAACTATTTTCGATGTAATTTAATATATATCGACTTTCGTACATTCTGGTGTTGCTGTACTACGTGTCCGATAATTTTGAATTCCAGAGTGACATTTCGTGTGTCCTATTTAAAAAAAACTAAGAGTGATCTTCATATCTCGATAAACAGACAAAATAATCAAACATTAATTATTGAACTATGTGTAACTATGAGTATGATCTTGATGCCATTCCAATTTTCTTCGAAACATTTTCTCGTCCATGACAGTATTTACAAAAAATATTCGATACTCAGCCTGTCTAGATCGATCCATCAATTGCGACAAGTCCGATTCCATTAGAGCACGCGTGCCAAACTGATTTTTGCCCGAGGGTCAATTTGCACTTTGCTAACAATGTCTGGCCATGTTACAGGTCACAGATGTTCAATTATTTTACAATATTCGATGATAGTGAATAGGCGATTTCTTCATTACGCCAGTCATTAGGTTGTCCTATTACAAACAGACACGTGAATAATCGTAAAGGAAACAATAATTTCTACGAAAAGGATGGAATGGATATATTAAATAATAAGTAGGTCTCACGTGTTGTGATGCAGCCAGTACACATTTTTCTTTATTATGTTTTACCAAAGAGCTTCTCCCCCCTTAGATCGATAAATAAATAAAAGCATGGAACTACGGTATCTTCCATGCCATCATAATATTGTACCATAATGTAACCTTCTTTATAAATCGATTTGTAATACATATTTATACTTCATTCACATGCAACACAAATTTACTTTATGTTTAGTGTTATATTTGTGTGGATTCTGAAAAATTCGTCTGTTACCACGCTGTCTACTCCATTTATGCATTCAATTGGCAAAATATTATACAACTTATTCTTACATATATAATAATATCTCTAATAATTATATTTGCACGTTTTACAACATCAATGAATAATATAAAAATAGAAGTTTCGAGTAATGAATTAATTCTACTAATTAGAATTTTAACTCTTACTTTAATTTCATACATTATTTATTTTAAATTTAATTTTGTCAAAGAAGAAACTATTTCTAGAACAATATGTATCTTTAAAATTGATTCTTACTTGTTATTATTATTCTCATATTCGTCTCTTTTTATATACATTGTTATTGGTGGTATGCGAGGATATTGAGTTTGTGCAGTCTTACAAGTATGAATAAATGTATCAGTTTATATGAATAAATGGAGATAGGCTGTTGGTGGTTATCGATAGGGCAGCCAACAAACTGTTCGCCAGGAGTTTCTCTCGAGATGCCGTATGAGATTAACGTATTGTCATTGGTCCTCTTTTTTTATTATCAAAAATATCTCGTTGCAATATTCATTCAAAAGATATAGATTGTAATACGTCGAATTTTTTAACAATAGATATTCACAAAGTATTGTACGTGTATAAAAGGGTTTTCCGAAAGCAGCTTATTTTAGTTTCGAATGAAGCACAGATGGTATGGAATATACTCGATTTTTTTTATTCCAAATGGAAGTACACACGATAACAATTGAACGTGAAAAATGATGTTCAAGTATCCACTACGACCGTTATAAAAACACAAAATCCCAGAGGCTTTTCTGGAAAACATTTCATATACAGTACTGTGCAAAAGTCTTAGGCCTTATACCTTTCTACCAAGCTAATTTCAT
>NW_026534329.1:4184624-4214432 GCF_026225885.1 Hylaeus anthracinus | reverse complement strand
GGGTAACGGCGTCGAACAGAGGAGAAAGGGAAACGAGGTAGGGAAAGTAGCCGGTTTGCGAAACGTTCCACGGTGCTTTTCCTTCTCTCTTTCTTTTCCATCCCCGTCGTGGTCGTCACCGTCGTCGATCCTCTTCGTGTGTTCGTGCGGTCTGTCCGGCTTGTTTACGACACGGGCATCGAAGCGAAGTTCGCCAGGAGGTGGTGGAAACCCGATATAACTCCCAGCCCTTGCCGCCGCCCCCCCCCCCCCCTCTCGACACGTTTTCCCGAACAGGGTGGGTCGCACCATCACCAACACACGCCACTTGCTAGCCGGCGAGCACCGGCACCCTCGAGCTTCCGTGGTTCGTGAAAGCTAACTATCTTCTTGTTCCTCTTCTTCCTTGTTCCTCCACGCTCGTCGTCTGGCCGCTTCTTTTCTCCGGGCCACTTGGTCTGCGGGAACAGAGTTTTTAGATTAGGTAAATTTAACAAATTGATTTTGCATCCCCCGCTACCCGCCCGCGTTTTTCCACGGTCGTTGAACGTATTCGTGGAACTCGTTGTATTCGGAAAATTATCGCGGAGGGATCTCCGCGAACTGTAGCTTCGGTTGGTATTCAGGGCAATAACAATGGCAGTAAATAAGAAGAAAACGACGGCGGAGGGGTCCCGGGGAGTGTGAGAATGAGGACCAGTGTTTGGCAGGCTTGAAATAGGTGGTATTTATTACGTTTCGACTCTGACGTTTGCGATATCTTCCGTACCTACAAATGTGGCGAATTTTCGTTTAGTGGAATATTAATTGAATTTTGTAATAATTATTTCAGTTAAGATCGCGACAAGTGCGAGAACGTGTTCGCAGTTTAATTATGATTTACGGAGTACATTCTATTCTCTCATTACAGTAAGGGCTTGAAAATAGACGCCTCTTTGAGAATCTTTTTCGAACAAACAAGGCAAGTAAATGAACTTTTTTATTTATTTATTTATTGTCTGCGTGTTGCATGTTCAACATTTATATACATATGTGAGTCATGGTATAATTAAGACTTGTGGTTAAGATAATTAATTCTTACATCTAGCAATAATTATAAATACTATTTAGCATTAAATTAACTTATTTCTTCCTTTTTGGAATGTGCTTTATTTCTACAAAATTCTAAACCGTTTGGAGCGTATCAATTTCCAAACTTCACTTGTTAGTCATCGTTACTTTTTTAAATACATCTATAAGCAACACTGATACGTAAATGTTTTCATGTAAATAATACACTCTGTGTGAATAAAATCCTTTGCAGTGGTTTGGTAATCAATTTTGCATTTTGGAGTAGTAATGACCACAGTTTGTAACTCCAGTATACCGAACCTGGAGCAGATTCAATATAGGTATCAGAGGTGCTCCTTCCTTGTAACATAATCAGTTATTTAATACAAAAGTCTGATTAACTGATTATCTAAAGCCAATTACAGTCATATCCATCTTGAGAACGATGTATTAAGAAAAATTTTTTAAAATTAATCTGCTAGCTTTCGCTCCATTTGATTATGAAATTCAAAACCATACGGATCCGTTACACATCATATTTAATTCCAAGCACATTCGAGCTCGCATTGTAAATACTTTTAAAAGCCAAAAAGGTTTTTCCTCGACGTACCGTAAACTTTAAGCGAAACAAAATATTTCATTTGTTTCCTGATACTCCACATTTCATCATTCTATCTCTGCGCGTTTAAAGCTACAGTCTGAGAATTTATTTGAAAATCTTCCAGGGAACCTTCTTAATAATTTCTCTCTTGCCAGTGTTTCTTGAACATTTTTGCCAAGTTTCGTGGATTAAGCTTTCAGCGTATCTTGCATTTAAAAGTTCGTAGCCCGCGAGGAATTCTAAATATATATGCGTAACAGTAAGTTGAAGCGACCGGTCTCGGAATAAAAATTTCAAACATTCCAGAAGGAATTTGAAAACTTATCGAAAAGCATTGCTTTCCCCCGTATTTTGCGCGCTCGCGCGGGATGCAAAGTTGCGTATATGTTAAAGTTTCGCGTAATACCTGCGCCACGAACGAGGGCATCTGTTGCGCGAAGTTCTTCGTCAATATTTGTAGAAAAACAATAGTATGTCGCCGCCACTTTCAGTTAGCCGCGGTTGCATTTTGGTTTGCGAACCAATAAAAGAACGAATACAAGACTGCGATGGAAAAACTTCCCACCGCGGATCCTAAAATTGCCAATTTTAAAGGGACGCACACCGTCAAACTCTATTCTTTTATTCGGTCATAAACTCGCGAATAAAAAAGCTACGCAACCCTTATATTTCACAAATCTAATAAAAGTAAATCATTTCTTTTTTCGCTCGTCGTAAAGGTAATAATAAAAAAAAAAAAAAAAAGGAAGCAACGAAAACGGAAAGAAGCACTGAGCGAGGGAGTCACATTTTCCATTGAACCTTTGAAAACGTATTTTCCTTTGATTTCCATCGGAGCGATATTAATAATGTCAGAACGAATATTATATATTCAGCGTTCGCTTCCAATTACACGAGTCTCGCTAATTATTGGCTGCAACGTGCCTTCTTTATGAAAAATATTAATTGAATAAGTGAAAATGGGGAGGCTCGTTTCGCCTCTTCCTTTTTCCATTGCCTTTCCGTCCCCGTTCAATTACATCTCACCCTCTCTCTTTTTCTCGTTTGCGCAGAACCTTGTTCTCGAGGTCTAAACAATTTTTAGACTGTCACCCTACGGTGCCAGACGAAGACGGCTAGATAAGGGTTGATCAAGCTGGAAGTCTTATAGGGCCGTGATCGTTACGTTTAGAAGTACGAACACGGCTGGGCTTCCACGGTCCACGGAAGCTAAACTTTCAGCGTGCCTGCACTCTGCCGCGAAACCTGCTCGTTATCCTGCTACGCCCACGTTCTGGACGTAGTGCCAAAATTTAGTTTTGCTATGTTATAACTTTTCCGAATACGAACTAGCGCCGCGTCTCGATAACACGTGTTGGACCGTCTGATTAATGACTGTTTGCCCGTGCATTGTAAACGCGATAAAGTTGATGCGCGTGCAATTATTATTCATTCGTTTCGACCATTAACGGGTCCGAAGCCCGACTTTGCGTAGCGCTTAATTATGTCGTTATGCGTTACAATTCTAGTCGAGGTTGCACAACAGCAACCTCTTTGAAATCGTTGTTTATCTAAGTTTGTTTAACCAAACTTTAAAATATTAATATGTATAAATAATTTCTAAATCGATTGTATCAGTATTCTTCTTATTTAAATTAAACAGTGCATGATTTTTTAATTCTTCTTATCTTGATTCAAGTGTATCTTGAGTTATCAGCTAAAACTAAACTCAATTTTAACCAATTTTATGAATCTCTAATTTTAATTTGATAGCATACTAACCTGAACCAATTACGAATATTATGTAGGTACCTCTAGTCGAGATTTGCACCCATATGGTATCCGAATGTACTTTCATTAGTTTAATAGCATACTAACTTGAGGCAATTACAAATATTATGTGAGCAACTCTAGTTGAGGTTCTATGGTCACGTGATATTTCAAATTGCTCTTGTTTGTTCAACAACTATAGAAAAAGATCGGTATCGTACTATAAATGGCAATTTGGCTCTTCAAACCATAACTACCATTATGATATTCATTTTTTTTTATATGCGATAATAAATATTTGTCGAATACTGAAAGGATCGATTTATTAAATTTATTTATATGTTAAAAGTAACATGTAGAAAAATCACTTATGGCTAACACGTCGCGTCCTACATTTGTCGAGTCGTACAGACTTCGAAATTAAACGAATTAATTACCATAATTATTAGGTCATCGATATTCATTACGATAATTATGATTTTCGAATGATCAATGGCCATGTTTAATGAAAAACAAAAATAATCGAGGCGGGTGCATTCGCCAAACGCGTCGCATTTATTAATTATTACATGCGACATGTTTACACTTTTGATTACATTTTGAGAAATTCATGGGTTATTGACAGAAATAATAATCATCTCTTACAAAGTGAATATTTATAAATCTTTAAACGAACCGAAGGAATTATTGCTTATAAAACGTAGCATTAAATCTGTAAATCGAAAATTGTTCTTAGTACTTCCTAATCTAAAATACAGTAATCTTTCAATTTATGAATACAAATGACTAATTAATTATTATATGTCATAAATCCGGTATAAAGGCAGATTACGTTTGATTCAAATCTTGGAAATTCAATATTATTACTTAAAATGTAAAATTTCAATAGTTAAACTTAATCTAGAGCGTTTCCGAGGTACAAAAATGTCCACGGCTGTTGTGCTATCTCTGTTATGTTGCGTTTAGTTATGTTAAGTTGTTAGATTGTCTCGCGTCTTGTTTTTCTATCCGATGATTTTCTAAGGGATGATTCACCAAGGCATGATTACTTCTATACACCGTATGAGAAGTACGAAAAGTGCAAGATCAAGCGTTAGCGAAAATGTAAAACGTTCTGCGAGAAATATTTATGAAAAATATTCGTACAAGGCATCTCATAAGCGGCGCATAAAATAGTTGCCAAATGGTAGGAGATACGAGAAAATGTAAGGAGTTCCCTCATCACTTTTTACTAGGGATCTGATGGCACAGAAAATAAATGTTTCTTCCAGTTTTCCATGGAATTCTGTAGGTGATCGTGCATTTTTTAAAATGGGACATGATATTTTTATTTCGGTGCCATGGAAGTACAAAAATAAAACAAAAACAACTCACGCAGAAAACGACTTTTAAAGTGTTTATAAACAGGCACCATAAACAGACTTTTTTAAAGCCACTTTAAAAATAATTTAAGCTCGCACAGGGACCGTAATTTATGGAAACAGACAAGAACCGAAACGTGCAACATTGATTATGACATTAATGTGATATTTTTTTTTTCTATGTTTGACTGAGCGACGTGACATTTAGAATTTCCAGCAAAAATCGTCCCGCAAATGGTTAACAATTTAGACCCCTTGCCTACCCCAGAATCGACCACTTTTTGATATTTCCTTGTTCGATCAAATTCACCGCACTAAATTGGTAACTTGCTATCATATATGTTGGCAAAAACTGCCTCGCGAATTTGTACTTACCATACGTTAACAGCCTCTGGTACATTTCTGTGCTTTCTTGGTTGGCCAAGTATGCAAAGCGGGGTCATACCGAAAGACCCTAATTAAAGGAAACCAGTCCGCTAATCCTGGAATCCTTTACGGTGGTCCTCATACACGTCTGTCCGCAGGTCTCAAATATGAGATTATGATACGTCTACCGCTATTAAGCAGGCGGAGGTAAATTCTGGAAAATCCTGATTAAACTTTGGACTTCTCTGGACCATAAACTTATAACTCCCTTAATCGAGTATGCAGAAAACCGGCACACACGGCCGGGTACGTGTATACCGCTCCTAACACCAACCGTCTGGAAAAACTCAGTAATCAGTTTCCTGTGCAACCAAGCAATAAACATCAGCGAGGTAGACCATCCTAGGAAAGATTTGAATTTCGCTGTAAGCACTCTCGTAACGAATAGCTGCGGCACAAGGAGCGAAGCTGGTTGTCGCTGTTGTAGGATTTTCTTGGTATTAGTTTAGAAAGTATCGGTATTACTATAAGCTCTGCAAAAACTTTTAAACAAAAATCGTAACACTGCGGAGGAATGAGAGTGAGGGTTCATTTTTTTTGCTTTCTAATTGATCTTTTCTTGCTAAAGTACTCGTTATGTTTCTCAGTCGTGATTTGTTGGTATCGATGCAGTCTAAATAGAAGTTAATTAATATATCACTGTTGGACTATTTGATATATTTATGTATTCGTGACACATAAATTTTTGCATAAAGATCCACGGTAGAATAGTTATCGTATCAAATTTAATGATTTTCTGTTGAACCACTCTTGAAATATACACTCGTACACTCATCCAGAGAGATAAAAATCGACTTGAGAAAAAGTAAAGGTCAAGCAACATACACACCTTTCTTCGTCGTGTACAGGATGTACTAAACTGAATCATCGAAGTACTAAGAAAAGGGGACATCAAAATACTTTTCGCAACATGGGCACACATTGAACAGTTCTTTACCGCTCCCGAGGGTCCGTGTCTTCCAACTATCCTCATTGAGAGTTTATGAGGTACCATGTCCACGCAGAAAGTTGTACGCTGTAGAAACTCGAAAGAGCCTGAGACCACAACTCAAAGGGCATTAGAGAACCACCAGATTAGGCTAGAAGACTATGGGACAAAAGGTCTAACTTGTTACTCCTGAAACGATACTAAAGGGTCGTTCCTTTGGTACGTACAGTCAATCCCATAAATATTCGTCCGTCTCTTTGTGTCTATTAAAGAAGTTTGACTAAATATAATAACGGAACGTTAACTGATTTTTTCGTACACATTAAATCGTAATAATAGTATAATTTTACACACCGAAGTAGATTATAGACAGTCTGATAGACTTCTCTTCGCAAGAGAACGATCCCAAAGGATTGATGAAGGCAATTAACTTTTTCAAATCTCCTTGATGAACTTAATTAACTCTTTTAGATCTGCTCGATGAAAGTAACTAACTTTTTCACGTTTTCCTGATGGAGTTTACTCTTAAACCATTCAATTATAGCGGTGTTGAAATTCCATACGAGTCTGATTAGAAACAGTAGTCGCGTTCTGGAAATGCTATATACGAGGAAAATGACAGTATACATCTTGAATAGGACATTCAACAGTTACGACGCATTTATCTCTGTCGTGTCACTATGTAATAAATGGTTTCCCTACAACGTTCTACACAAAACACTCAACAACAATACCCATTGACTCCTAAAAAGACTGTGCCGAAAAAGCGATGATATGACGACATTATCAACACGTCACTCTGATACACGTTCGTGGCCAAATCTTGGTACCTGATACTTCTGTTTATTATTAGGTTAAAAAAATGTATTATTAAAATACAAAAGTTCATTCGATTAATAATGATTAATTCGTATAATCGAGCACCTGAAACACTCAAATATTAGGTGGACTGGGAAGTAATGTTTCTGTGAATCTCAATATTCATTTGTCGTCGATTGATTTTCATCGATCTAGCATTGAACATTTGCATACTACGTGGCAAAAGGCAGAAGCAAAAATAGAAACTTATTAAGAACGTATTTGTTTGAATTTAATGTAAAAAAAGGACGTTACTTTTCGGTCCCTCAAATAGAATCAACTTTCATAAACAATCCCATCCGGTGGATCCCAAAGAATAGCCCAGCGTTCCTGTTTCGTATCGCGTGTACCGAGTCTGGAATCTTAAATTTGTAAATAAATTGCGTAAAAAGGCGACTCGTGTCTCGGTGGCTGTTTTGTAGCAGATAACGCGAGGCGAAGATTAAACAGATTCAAGAGATCACGACGAAAGTTAAATTCCCTTGCGCCGGGGATGCTCGGTACTTTCGTACCTCTGAAACTTATCGCCGTTGGTGGGCCGAGAAGTTGTGCTCTCTTACGAAAAATTTGCTCGCCCTTCCCGCCACCGCCCCCTCCCTTCCCCCTTCGCCCCATCTCTGTCCGTAATTTATCGTGCCGCAATAACACAATTTAAACGACTTCCCCGAGCACGGAAGACTTGTTCTCGGAACCCTGCGAGCGATTCATCGTCCGCATATACTTATGATATCACGAACGCGATGCAGGCTACGCCGTCGGGCCACTTAGTTTTAATATATGCAAAGCAATGCGTGTTTCCTGAATTTTCTTCGCGCCCGGAACTAGACGTTGAATAGGTGTGGAACTGAATTTTCTATACGTTCGGAGTCGTTATACCGACTGCAGCACGAACTTGTCCGAAACTTCGGGACGCGTGAAACCCGACGCATTTCCATATTCGCGCCGTTTATGCCAATTATTGCGTGAAATTGAAATCGTGCCGCGGAAAACTCCGCGCGCCGGGTACGATAACGAAGCCAGATATACGCCGAATTTATTGCTCATTTGTTAATATCGACGCTACAACGATTTCCCCGCGCGATGGATTAATGTTTCGCGATGCGTCGCGTTGCCGTGCGAGTTCTGCGCGTTGATATCTTGTTACGATAAATACGGGGCATCTTGTCGAGGCTGCGTCCACCATTATTCAAAGATGATCATTTATTATTATTGTTGTTATTATTATCACTAGACTGCGGATATTCATACATATGTGGCAAAGGAGAAGTATGTGGGAATTTAGCGTAGTGTGCACAGCTGCAAAAATATATAAGATATCGACAGTAATTTGTTGGTATTGATGCAGTGTAAATAGAAGTTATTTAATATATCATTGTTACGCTGATATATTTATACATAACAAATACGAATTTGCATAAAGATCCACGGTATAATAATTATCGTATCAACTTCAATGATACAACATACGTATACGTGTTATACAGTTTGAAAGATAATAAATTTTAATTAAGTGTCTATTTTTTGTTTATATCTGCGAAAATCTGAATTTGTATAAACATTCGCAGACTAATTATTAATATTCCTTTATTAATTCCGCTATTAATTAGAATCTGTTATACTCGTTGAAGCATTTAATACTAAAACTACCGAAGTCAACGCATATCATAACTTTATAACCGTTAGAAGAAAGAAGGAACAAACGAATTCATCAATAAAATGAAGTCTCTATTACAGCATCTGACCCCAAAATTTGCAGTAAAAACAATGTGAATAATGGACTGACCTAAAGTAGAAGTTTTAAGTAAATGGGTCAAGTGATGCGACTTGGTAATTTTAGTGTGAAATCAGACCACCTGAATAATTCGCTTGCTTTTAACAATAGTAAAAAAAGAGTCGAACAAAAGATGGTCCATTCGAAGAGGTCGACTCCTTTGTTATCTTTTAATGGAATTTTAGATACCTCAACTTGTGTAATAGATAACATATATCTTAAGAAGACGAGTTATTATTATTAGTATTATTATTATTACATCTTTATTGCGTGGATAGAAGAAAGTGTGTAAAGATAAGATGGAGAGTGCTCCTAAACAGGTTATTTCGCTATTGATCAGGATTTGGTATATAAATCGATTAATAATGGCATTACTTTCATGAAAATGGAATTTACGGACGATGAAGTGAACTTCCCTAGCACCGTGAATATTATTCAGCCCGTTTCTTTATAGCTCCTTGCGTACCATATCGTAAGAAAAAGTTGTTAAACAATTTACGAATCGTTAATGCTTGTAGTTTACATTCGATACAATTAATACAGCCAAAATTATAGGAATAGATAAAGAATGATATAATATAATTGCTAAATTTTATTATATTCTTTTAAAGTTTATTATATTATATTCTGACAAATTATACTATCTTTAACGAACACATCCTCATTCGTCTATCCATAAGACCAATCTAACGTTATTAATTTGACATCAGGCGACCAATTGCGTTTATCGTTGCGACCATGCGTAGCAAGATTTACGACCTTGCGAAATTCGTAAGAATTGCTATGAACGGAGGGATACTAACGTCATTTCGGATCTGGATGAGGGTGTATTAAGACCCTGAATACAGCTGCCTATGATTGATTATTAGGCAGACTTCAGTTAGATGAAGGATGTGTAGAACGGTGCGGAGCAGAGTATTTCCTGAATAGGATGACTGGTTAGAATTCCTGGAGAAATGTGAGTAATTACAGAAAATTTTGTGGCAGTTCCTACGTTCGTTTCTTTTCCTCGCAAACTAGTGCTTCGTCATCGATTCCCTCTTCTAGACCTTGTTGTCTAAGTCTTCTTTTCCTTCTTAGATCTGAACTGTCCCTTTCCTAAATTAACAACACAGGTTGTAGTTCTCTAGCTTTCGGGTTTTTCGATATCTAAACATTTAATCTTGAACAACACACTAGAATTAGAATCTAAGAACTCTCTTCATATTTCATTATTTATAACTATTTATTGCTTTGACATTTGGTTTTACAACATGTGCTCTTCCAGGATGTGACTGAAGAAGATAAAAATAATAATAAATGAATAGTAAGTTTACTGAAACTTTCAGAATACTGAAAAAATTAATTATATTATTTATAGATTAATTATAGATTGTTCTAAATCGTAATAAATATTGAGGCTCAAATTGCAGACTATAATATATATTCTGAATAATACTTTTACTGACTACAGGACTCTATGTGCGAAACCTGTGTAACAAACATTAATTAAGATTTCAATTCCTTCCCTCTTCTAGATTAATTGTATTTGATTTTCCTTGCATCCGACAAATTGCGACTTTTATATTGCGCATAAGGGAGTTTCCTTTTTCAGCAGTCCCGTATGTGTACTCCAAATGATAAAGTCCTAGTCCACGGAGACCTCAAACGTCCTTAAGAGTCCAACCCAGCGGAAGTTACCCTGGAGTTAAGCCACGAGTCTGCTTGGTACCCTTGTTCGTAAACCCGCCATAGCCGAGTTAAATTCAACTGGATAATCAAGGCCACTAAGTGGTTACCTCTACGATAGCGCAGGTATTCACTTGCGTTAGTTAAAGTGTGCTCCGCGAGGTTAAAACTATTTTGATTATATCGCACCTCTACGAGGGAATCGACACGAACAAGAAATTTTCAATTATCGGATTATCTAACCTTTCCGCGGAAAGTAGGTTAACTAGGAATACTGTCACGATTATTACCTAAAACTTAAACGATTGATAGCAAGTTTATAAATCGAAAGCAACATTTAATTAAGAAAGGTATATACGAGGTACATTCTTCTCATGCGAAGAATATTTTCTTCCTCTTTTCTGTACAATTCATATTTTTTGGATTGTCGCTTCTCTTTCAGGTGTAAGATTAATAAACTTTGATGAACATATAATACATATTTTTAATATATATATATTTGATACCTAGAACTTGATTCACGAATAAATAAATAAGTGGTACACAGAATCTGTTAAATAAAAATGTATTGGGTGCAAAGAGTACTAAATAAATGATCCGCGAACAGTGCGCAAAACGTATTAAATGAATGAATATATATTTAAAATTGGCGTGAAAATTCTGTTAAATAAATAAATAAACATACCGAAATAAAATGCACGACACATCAAGAAATGATTAAGTAAACGTAGATTTAGAGAATATTGAAAACTTTCAAGTTTTAATACTGTAAACATGGATAGACAGAATCCTCCTGAGCAAAACTTTTTCAAGGCGGCACATAAAGTTTTAGGTGTGCGAGAGGCGATGATGATCAAAAAGTTTGGGAGCCACTTCCGTACACACCATCGCTCTATCTCTTGTCTCTTCACGGTAACCTTCACACACACTCTTTGTCTTTCGAGTAGAGCGGGCAAGGTACATAGTGCAACACTGACAGTCGTTTCTGGTGTGATTCATAGTCGGGGGAAGTGGCCATGATCGTCCAGTTGATTTTGATACGACTATAGGGAGGCCGGGACAATATATACTCTACCTCATCCTTCTTCCTTGCTTATCGCCTTTTCCATCCTGTCCTCTCAATCTATTTCAGCCAAAAGAACTATAAATTATAGGGTAGCAGCGTGTTGTGACCGGTACGCTGGGCTTACAAGGGTTGCGTTGGGTAGCATAATCCCTCTTAATCCCTTCTTCAAAGCTGTTTCAGACTTTGCATATTACTCCGGTCACTTAAATAATAATTCAGGGCGAAATGGGTTCCTAGGAACCCTCGCTGAAAATTTTGTCCACAAAGTATACAATCCGCCAATGATACGTTCCGTTGATTTATTCGTTCCGTTTTCGAACCCCAGAATTAATAGGAAGCATCGCATGAAATTTAAATTCAACATTGAACGAAAAGAGGATATTGTAATGTATTGTAAAACCAAACATAATAACCATCTTCTATCACTATATTTTCTAAGTACTTCTATATGAAAATAGAGAGTTTGACTTTTTCGAAAAAGTTTTTACATATCCATATTTTTATTCCATTAAAAAGTGAAAACTCTCCCTTTCGCGAACTGGCCGCATCGAAAGGGACACCGTTGTTTATGAAAGTGACAATAGAAATAAAAACACGGCGCGGAAAAAGAACATGATTTACACTCCGCGATTCATTGGCCCATTTTCCATAAATCTCACGCTGAAACCAACCTTCGATACTATCCGTGAATTTATTTCTTCGGTTACGAAACATCTAGGGTATTTCATAAGCGTTGCTTTTTGCAAATGAACATCGACGTTGCTGTCGAGACGTTTCACTCGTTCGCAACATTTTTTAATTCCGTGCAAATTGATTTGTGCCTTTGAACGAGTCTCCTTTTCATGCTCATCTTTCTCCTGGAAGCTAATAGATTGCGCGAACATTCGAAACGGGAGTTTCGAGTTCCTTTACGATTTTCCTGTTAGGAATATATAGCGATCTTAAAGTGTGTTGCTGGCTGAGGGAGATGAGGGGGAAGGTGAAGGGATTCGAACGAGGTCTGCTAGTTGGACTCATCAGTAAGACTTAGCCAGCAGATTGCCCTGGATGCGGGTACATTCTGAACGTAGGGATTTCTTATTCGTAGAAATTTGGTGGAGGTTGAGAACTTGCACGAATCGGTTACTGTTCGCAGCCCTCCGATAGCGTGCGCAAGGAAATCCGAAAGAACAATGCCAAGTCGTTCCGAGTTGATCGAACGAGCGTGCAGTCATATAGATAATTGGAAAGCTGTCGTTAATGGGAATCCAATCACGCCACTTCTAATCTGTGTATAGAAAAGGAATACTTTCGAAAGTGCAGCTTTTAAGAATTTAGGGTCAGTTATAGTGTCTGTGAAATTATGAGCAATTACGTAAGCAGTAGATGGATTATTTACCCAAGTTTATCTTGTATCATCAATCCTTTTCTTCTTTAAAGAAAACCTCCTCTAAACAAACTTAATCTCTAGAAACTAAAGTGAAGACAACAAAGAAAATATAATTCAAAAGAAAGAAAACGAAGTGTGAAGTTTAATAGCTATTTTTAATGAAGTAAAGGTAGTATGAAAAAAACTTGGTGTTCCATAGAATATGATTCTCGTCTACGAGAATTTCGTCGCGAAAGGAATGTTGATGTATTTACAGACCTAACCTGTCGAGTCTACAAATATTTATCAATATCTCGCAGACGCCATCGAACGAAAATCTCGCACCGTCAACCTCGTTAAAATTTATTTCTCTGCACTGTAAATATAATCATATTTTTTGTCCGAAGATCAAATAAATTTTTCCTGTTTTCGAAATGTGAACCAAGAGTCTATTATACCTATTATATTCAAATAGTATTCGAAGAAAGGTTTTATCGATCACTTTAAACATAAATTAAAAAATTATCCCTATTTCCCAAATCGTATAATCCGAATAATATTGTTCTCCTTTCAAAACTTCATTTCACTCCATCCCATTAATTACTTTTCAACGAAGGCCATCGATTTTCGTCCAAGGTATTTACATTTCTTAATTTTCAGTAAACACCGAATAAACACGCTTTCAATTTCAAGTAAGTGTTCAATCCGACGTCGTACTTTCCGCAATTAGAAAATTTATCCTCTCGTTCTCAGCCTTCGAGTATCGATCAGTTGTTTAAACATCTCGCCCAACCTACCGGTGTTTCCGTGTTATAGCTTACAATAACAAAGGGAATTTCTGAAGTGGGCGCCCATCTGGGTTGAAACGTAAAAATCGACATCGATGTAATCTACTTCTCTTATATCAAGTTTCCGATGAACGGTGGAAAAAGTCGAGGAAGTAGGACAGCATAAAAGTAGAAAAATAAAGCAATCGTTGACCAATCGCACGGTCCGATACGGCACGCAACTTAACATCGTTCGCTCTCGAACGAAGAAATTACAGCGCGGCGAACTGGTAAGAAAATAATCCCCCCTCGGGTTTGATTGTTAATTTAATTCCGAAGGCGGGCGCCCGGTTAACAAAGCCGAATTCCCGTGCGTTGTTGAATATTTCGCCGCGTAATATTCTGACGGCAATCTAATATTTATACACGGCAAGTAAATTGTCTCGCATCGACGCCGCGACGTGTTTCCCTCAAAAGAATAATCACCGTGCGGAGAACCGCGGTGTAAGTCACGCGCGTGCCCATTCTACTAATTCGCTGGCTGCTTGTAAATTCTAATTCGATTGCATGCACACCCCGCCCGGCTGGGAACGAGTTTCAAATGAAAAGAAAATAATTCCGCCTTTCGCGTCATTTCCAAGGGCGTTAATTTGCATCGCTTGATGCACTGTTGCGCGGCGCTCGTGCAGCAAGCTGGAATGCCACGACGGGAATAGAGAGCAGATTTCTGGCTGAGCGAGATTTGAATGCGAAACGAAGGACGTCTATTAATTTCTCTTTTTCACGGAACTTATTAAGGGTGCCTTATTATGCCCCTGGATATCCTCGAAAACTACCTTCGCCCATTTTTTTTCATTCTCAGCTTGAATTAAGTCTTGAGAACCTCTGTAAATGATCTCTTAGTCCTTTCGGACCTAGCGTTCGTAATTGATACCGATATTATTGCTTTTGTCAGTTTTCCTCGAAAACTACTAAAAATTAAATTACGCCGGTACGAGAAGATAAATAATTTAGGTCTGAAAGGGTTAAAGAAATGAGAAGTTGTCTTCAAATATTTTTAAATAAATCATCTCGAAGAGGAAGGCACCTTTCAGGCTGGTATTTAGGAATTTTGTCTGGAGATACTAAATTTATAATGTAAATAGGTCACAGCTGTATTCAAAGCACGCACTTCAATGTTTCTGTAATATTTTATAAAAACATGTTAGTGTAATATGAAAAATGTAAGTAACGTAATATCTAAAGAAAATATCTCTTTCCATTTTAATTGTAGATCTACTGCAGGAGTTTAACAGCTGCCAAAGTATATTTCGCTGGTATCATTCTGAATGAGAATAGATGAATTAGTACCATTCAGCCTACTAATGAAGTCGAAACATTAACAAACATATACTACAAATAAATCGACCACGTAATTCTCGTAAGAAAATTCTGTTCGACAATAGCAGTCAAATAGGTACGAAGAAGAATAAATACAATATTTCAGACTTTGAAGACGAGTCCGCAGCAGCGCAATAGTTCTAGAGTCCTGCCAGAGCAAAGTTCCCAAAGTTCAAAATGTTCATACAATTTGCAAGTTCCCAGAACTCAAAGTGAGACATTCTCGATCCATCTATGTAGTTCCATGGGTGAGAAGATTCTGCCTTTAAAACTCAGCCAATTTCGTATTGGCAGTTTAGTACTCCCGCGTCGAAGACTTCCTTCGAGGACTAGATGCGTAGGTAAAGGCAGAAGTTGTGCATACGTCTTAGGGCGGTTTGCGAAGTGTGCAACGCCCAGAGGCCCGGTGGCTACGTTTTGCATGCAAGCTCTGCAGGGACGTTGCAGGGTCCCTTTCCTCGGAGGAAATCGTCCATATATCAACGTCCCTCCTCCCGTGCGTGCGGGTTTACGATGCGTCAATTGCCAATGGAAGCAGTGCGCGGCTGGACTCTTTCCCACATAAAGTTAGCTGACATTTTCCAGCCCTCCCTAAATCCTTCGAGGGGTATTCCGATCGGGCACTCAAGAGAAATCAATTTTCCTTCTCGCACTTTCTTGCGGCTCGCTGTAAGAATAAAAAAGGGTGGTAACTTTTTCAAGCGTAAACTATGAATTTTTAGAATTTAGGAATTCGACGCGTAGTGTTCAAAACTCTGTCACCTTTTACGCAATTTAATATTAATACGAACTTCTTTAAAACAAAAATTTAAATAACTCCATGAAATGAGTATAAATGACGATGTAGGGATTCCAAATAATATTTTAGATAGTTTCTCTAAATGTAGAAATTTCATAGCAAAATATATCTATGTAAAACTCGTTTATAATTCAACAGATGTTACTTGCAGATGTAATTTTTGCATTTAGAAAGATGGTTTTAAAGTAGATTATCGAGGCTTTGAAAGGAAAGAGGCTTGGTTAAGACTGAGAAATTTGTCTTCTTTATTGTTCTGAAGTTCCAGTGGCGCACAATGGTAGAAGGATGAAATGAGCCTTTGAAGATATAGGTATATGAGCATGTGACTTCATAGTCGCACTGGGTTATGGAGGGTTAAGTGCAGACTGTCGCGTGGGTTGCACGGCACGAAGAAAGATAAAGTGGGTTAAAAGTGAATCGTGACACAATGCGTCAGACTGCACCTGTGCATTCAGCGCCTCGGTTGAAAACTTCTTTGGAGCTTCGAGCGCTAGATACAAACCCCTGGCGTCAACCTCTCTCTCGCGTAGTTCTGTCGAATATTCGCGCCATCGTGCCATCGATCGACTCGTTTAGTACGATACACTTTGTATCCACTCCATAAAATGTATATGAAGACGTCAACGAGACGGTTTTGCGGATTTGCGCCATCCTACAAAAAGTCGATACGCGAGACGTCCTCTTATTCCTTTCGCGGATAAAGTATTCTCTTTTAGAAATTCCTTTACTTATCTACCAATCCTCGGGTCCGTAATGGACAGTAAATCCAGCTTGACTTTTTTTATATTTTATGTAAATTATAAAAATGAACTCTGTGTTCCTATTTAAACTCTAGTTTAAATAGAAATATTTACTCACCATTTTGTTACTAAGTGCTCAATCTAATCTCCATTATAATGTCCATATCTATGTATTTGCAAAGTTCGGTAACTCCAACATTGTTTATTTTGAATTTCTCTGAAATAACATGAAACGAAGCCTTTTGCTTACGCTAACTCTCACAGGAAATAAGAATAAGTGGAACAGTGTGCAATAACTGGGAGACGAATATACACATATATTTTAAGTCGAAAAATGTCACGCCAAGCATAATTTTAATACTTGAGTAGAGCATGTGTGTCATGCAGAACGCGGAAGGGTTATCGTACTTACGTCAATATCTCTGTCGTTATGTATTCTCTTTTAAGAAGATTACGGCCATGTGAATAATAAATTGCAATTTCTATTTTATTACTCGTTACATATTAATATCGCTAATTATCAGTGCTCAATTGAATTATAATTTTACAATAATTATTCTGATCACATGGAGAAATTTTAGTAGAAATTCTTGAATTTCTAACATTTTAATTATTTTTAAAACTGTTATATCTAGACGAAAATTTATTGAACAATAACAATAAAATTTTTTTTTTTGTTTGACCTCGTCTTAGCTTTCCTTTAATAAAATGATACTTTGATTTCTTCGCCGAGTAATTGCCTTCCAGCTAAATTCGCCAATAAGGGAAGAACGGCTGGAAAGCTCTTTTTGAACTGTAACGAGATAAATTTTGGTAATGGAAGAATCTTGGAAACCTAACCTAGACCTTCGTGTCTCGGAAATGAGTCCACGAGCATGGAAATCGTTATCACCATCTGACGACACCGTTTTCGGTGCGCAAGTTTTGTTCCACAAATTTTCCTCTGACTGCTACAGTTTCGGGAATAATTAAGGAGTCCGTGTAGTTCGGAGACGAAAAAAAAACATTTATTTTCTTCCGCATTCATTTCCTTGGAGTCTTGAATCCTGAGAACATTATGTTGAAAAGGATGACGGTGGAATTCGATAGATTGCTTGCGAAACAACCGTTCTTCTCTAATTGACGTTTCTCGAGCTCATTAGCGTATCCTGGAAATGAATATATTGATTCACTTAAAATGTGATGCAAGTATAAAGGAAATTTATAAGGTACGATGTGACAATTTTTTTTAAATGTAATTTGATAGAAATATTTGACAGAACTTTCCGTGGTACTCTTGCCAAAAGTGTTAACAATGACATATCGTTGCGAATATTATGTGGTGATTTCATTTTAATTATATACATAGAATTACATTAAAGGGAAAATTTCGTATGATTGCATTAAATGAATTTATTTAAAAAAAAAAACAGGAGTATAATGGGTGAAATTGAAAATGATCTTCTACAACTGTTATGTATTTTCAAAAAGTTATCCAGAGAGCAAAACAGATGTTCAGCATTTTTGGCACATACATTCCTAAATTCCTAGCACTAAAATTTTAAACAAAACTATTAAGAAATCAAAAAAATCTATGTTTTAACCCTGACAAGACAGAAGTACCCCCTCAATTATCCTAACTCTCCTACTACGATTATTCACCTTAAAATTTCATTAAGAAATAGATTTGTTTATCATTCAATCGCTTCCTGTCACACACGTCCCCGCGTGTCAAAAGCGTTCGAAGATAAATGTCCGTGTCCATGTAAAAGAATCGCCCGGCGCACGTCGGTAAGCGCTGTGTTTGAAGCTTTTCCAGCGGCAGCAGCGACAAGAAAATTCGCGGCCGTTCTCATAAATCGAAACAGGTCGTAAACCACTGACCGCTCTGATTTGTCCCAGCATTTACTTCGCTGGTCGTGGAAAAAGAGCGCGGAGTGGCGTAATAAATCCCTCTCCCCCTCCCACCTGTGCCCCGTTGCAATTGCAGCGAAAACTTCCCTGCGAGCCATTCTCAGGTATCGAAGTTCAGGGAAGTGTCGGTCGCGAAGTTCTTCCGCGTAATTCGTTTGTCTAACCGTGTAGCAAACGAGGTAACGGAGGCAACAGGAGAAACCGAGCGAGTGGCGGAAAATTCGCAACGGTCCTCGTTAAACCCCGCGTCGATAAATCCGACGATAACAATGCGAAATTGCAAACGCGGCCGCGGCTCTTTAAAAGCGTTTCCATAAAACTATTTCTCCGTGAATCAACGACCATCGGGCGACGCTAACGTCGCCCAACCGCCGCTCGAAATAACATTTTATAGCGTCAGAAATCTGTACGGCTATTCGAAATCGTTTTCGCGAATGTTCGGAGGAACCGTGGGAAACCGATTGTCTCTCTTGTGTTTGTGTGTTTTCCTATTTTCCTGCGCTTTTGTCGCTCCTTTTTTTTTTTTTTTTATATATTTTTTCGATTCCTTTCCGCATGTCCAAACGCATTGTTGAATATCGACCGACGCGCGTGCAAACTTTCCTTCTGACAACTCGTCGTTCGAATAAAAAATAAAATTGAAAAAGAACTGGAGAGAAACGAGGAAAAAAGAGAGTACTGTAGAGAAAATCGGAAAATTGGAGGAATCCAATTCGCGATAACATTTGCCGCGAGGATAAATGTGCTCAAGGAGCGTTTGAAAAGTAACGCGATTGGTTCTGCAAATATTATTGTTGTCCCTCGCGTCAGGCTTGATCGTCGCTTCATCAAATGAGATAACTTTACTAATTTCATAGGAAGGATTCAATAATTTATGAAATAAAATGAAGGAATTTTATTTGAGCTATATTTGATTTAAAAGCTACTTTTTCATAAATTCATATTCATATTTTCAAATATAAAAATACTGATAAATGAATGTAACGATACTTTTTCATAAATTTATATTCATATTTTCTTATTTCATATTCGATAAATGAATACTTATTACAATGACAGTATTAGTATAGATTGTTATAAATACTCCAAGTTTAAATAATAAGTCATAATTTCGTTCAAGTTCCAATTTCTTTTCTGTATGTCTGAAGATACGAGTTCCCATAAACACCCGCAGTCTAATCGTCACAATTGAAAGAGACATGCATGTGTATTTATTTAAACGAACCATCTGTATATCTAAAAATTATCATAAATAGATAACTTCAGAGACACAGTATTGCAGTAAATAATTAATAGTACATCTTGTAGCCGTAATAAAAAAAAAAAAAAAAATGGTAAAATTGTACATATCACAAAGAAAAATGGTTTCCACTCCTGGGAACAGTGCAGGAAGTCGAAAACTATTTCCCCGTGAATCAACGATCGTCGAGCAACGCTAACGTCCCCACCCTCACCCCCGTCCGTTCGAAATAACATTTTATAGCCGTAGAAATCTGCACGGCTATTTGAAATCGTTTTCACGAACATTCGGAGGAACCGAGGGAAACGACGTCGATTGTTCCTCTTGTGTTTCCTATTTTTTTCTTCGCTTTTGTTGTTCCCGTTTTGTTTTTCTTTTTTTTTTTATATATATTTTTCGCTGCCCTTTTTGCATATCGAAATGCTTGTGAAATATCGACCGACGCGTGTGCAAACCTTCCTTCCACCACCCCGTCGTTGGAATGAAAAAAGATAAAATAGAAAAAACAAGGGGGCTGGAGTTCGGTGGAGGAAACCAGAACCAGAGGTACCCGATTCGAGATAACACTCGCGGCAACAATAAATGCGCATCCCCAGTAGATTCGATTGCATAACAGCGAAACCGTTCATAGAATTATTATTGCGTTCGCGGCAATTTCTGTCCCTGATGGTACGGGTCTGAAAAACGAGATTGAATCTACCGGCTGAAATAAATCTGCGACGGAATAATGCCGATCGAGCATGCCGCGGTCAATTACATTCGTTCACGATTTATAATATGAAACGATAACACGGGACGTGTACCGTGTTCCTTTCGAGGTGAATGTCGATGCGATTGAATGCGAAACACGTCGGATAATAATAGGGAATAAGACTTATTCTTCGATGCGCGCACGGCCACCGTGAAATCTCTTCATGGGCGATTCCAAGATTGGACTTAGGGATTCCATTCTTCCCGATTATTGCAGAATCGTACCATTTTGTATTGCACGAGTCCTGCGAAAGTGCTTCGCAAACTTCGCCTACCAATTGACTCGTAATGATAATGGAACACCCCATAGTGTTGAGTAAAATTATTTTTTTTTTTTTTTTTCGTTAGAATTAGTGATTGAAGCGAAGTCTTGTAGTTGTACAATTGAGTTTGATTTAGGTAATAAAGGAACACTACAGAATGTTGAGTAATAATATTGCATTATTATTAATACCTGTTGCTTTCCCATTGGTTCAGAAATATCTATCAATTAAAACAGTAGTATACATTTTCTTAATAAATTGATTATAAATGAACTACTAATATTCTCAACTTCTACATCGCTAAATTATAATTATAAAAATATCTGTAAATATGTTTTTTCCTTGGAATGTGTTTATCAGAATACTCGCACAGTCGCCTAGGTCGCTATTCCTCGGCGACTCCTAAATCTCACATCAGTTTATTCTCCGAAACAGTACCGTTCAAGAGACACTCTGTATTCAAGAATTGTACGTTCTCCCAACGGGTCCTGCGCAAGACTGCGAGGTAACAATTGTCATCGTAAATCTGCTAAAATCGTAGGAAAGCTACCTGACTGTTCAGCGCTGGAACACGGCGATACACACGGTTTCAAACTGGCGAAATGTTTAAAACACAATGAGGTCTTCGGCGTCGCTTGATAAACGTTAAACGAGGACAACTCCGTACGGAAATTTTATTAGCATTTTCGCATCGTACGTCGCAAACGCAGAACCCATCGAACGAAGTCTTTGCTGACAGGTTTAGTGCTCTTTGAGGAACTCCGACTCGCTGTAGCGTATGTACCTTAAACCAGCGTGGTTAATAACCACCTAGGTGAAGTTGATGTGACCTTAAACATGTATAAAAAAGTTGACTTTTAATATCGGGGGCTTTGAAAACTTCGAAACTGTCGTAACTTTTCCTAACATTTTCCGGGGACGTATTTTTCAGGATGAGGATACAAAATATCGATCGATATTCTTTTCAATCCGACCTGAAGATGGGTACCCGCGTCAGTTCCGAGATTAAAGATATAACTTCGACCATTATCGTTTACATCGAAGCCCAACTTTCTTCGCCGGTGAGTTAGATAAAATAATACAGTCAGGTTGGAAAATAAGCATTTTTCTACTAATAGATTGTTGCGTGTGTATAATTGGTACAGTGTAAAAATTAGTTTGTTGTTAGAATTTCCAGAATGTTAGTATATTTTACATTCTGTGGTCCCTTAACTATATTTAAGAAAATACATAACTTGTTGCTGAAGGTCTTCAAAATATTTTTACCAAATTATATTTACAAAAATTTTAATTGCCTGGAAACTTATAAAAATAAAAAGGGAGTACTCCTGTAGTTTTTTTTAATTTTCCTAGTTCACTACTATGTATTAGACAACAATTTACTAGAAACAAAAATTAAAGAAACCCCTATGACAGACCATGTTTTGAAAAACAACAGTGACTTGTTTCTTGTTACAGTACTATATTTTGTTTTCAAATTGGATTTTTAGAAAACGTTACGCGAACGGTGTCCCTGGGTGAAGTGCATCCAAGTTATCGACAAACAGTTCCGTATAAACAATACAACTACGCGAATACCAAAGTTGTGACATATGGTTCACAACACTGTAAAATGCAGCTACCGAACGCGGAGTACTAGTGGGACAGCAAATTGATAAGTTATTGACAATGAACGCTTTCGATACCACCGACTATACTTACCCATCATAGCGCGTTCGCTGTGTCCTACAATTTTGTCCTATAATTTTGCATTGATTCACGTCTTTAACCGAGCGTACCATATCTTGTTATTTCCATGGCTACCTATTTTTTCTGTTTCATAACAATGTATTTAGTTTTTAGTATGAACTACACTGAATATAATGATATCAGAATATTGTGCTCAGAGTACTCCTAAGTCCAGACATTGAATCAATCCAAAGAAATGTACCGAGTACCCTCAGTATTCTCTGCCATTGCTAGTCTAACCAGCGGAACGTCATCCAGCGCAATGGGTCAAGCCATCCTAAGAGTAGTCCATTAACAAGCCCATCAAGGAAGGAAGCAACCATTTCGGTGTTGATCCTCTCAGCAACCGATGCGAAACCGACGCGCTCGTGCGCCGTTCGGCTTCAGGATACGTTCTGGCCAATCGAAGTCGATCCCAGTCACTTTGTCCGTGAAATCAGTGCAAAAAGTCGAGTCGGACATCGAAGAATTCGGGCAGCGTCGCTTCGGTAGCAGAGGTACGTGCCGGCACGTACGTTCGGCAAGGAGCGAGTAACGTGTCCGAGGCACAATAAATATCCCCCTGGAAGCAGCGGGACGTTCAGCGTCCAGGCGCCGTTACTGCACATCTGGCGCTGTCGCCATGAATATAACCCCATACCCAACCAACTCCACCTCTGCCTCTGCCACCTACTAAACTCCCTTCCGCTCGTTTCCTCGATCCTCTCGCCACGGTCCTCGTGTCTCTGCTCCCTGTGTCGCGAGAAAGTTTCATCCTGTTTTGCACGGCGAACGACCCGTGGTACTTCGTCGACGGCGTCGTGTGTGTCTCACGGTCCCCATCCACCTACGACGTCTCCGTCGGCTGTGTCAAGGCTGTTCCTGGTCTCAGGACCAAGAACAGAGTAGGGGTGGCTGACGCTGGTAGCAATCGTTAGACCTGCAAACGAGGCGCGTCTGGAAAGTAACGCGAATGGTTCTCTGGATATTAGTGCAGTTCTGGTTCTTCTTTGATATGCACAGAGTTTGGTAATCTTCTTCGTGGCCAACAGCATGTTGTTAGAGTCGTTTTGGTAACTATGGTTCTGTGGATATCAATGCAGTTTTGGTTTTTCTTTGATAGAGTTTAAGTTAAGTTGTCCAGAAATTATGTTACATTACTGAATTGTGTAGGATCCATTTTGCTCTATTACTGTGTAACATCAACTTCTGAGAGATTAGGTTGTCTATTTACACAAATACTGCCACAAAGAATAACCAAGTGGAAGTCGTGAAAAACTTTTTTAAAGAGATGCAGTCCTGTACAATTTTAAAATTGCTGCTGTAAAACAACGACGAAACTCTGGAAGAAGATTTTACTTTATGCTTTGACTTCATACAATATTCCCAAGGATAGGCGAGCGTAAAAGAAAAGCGTCAGTTCAGTCGACGAAGCCGGAACTTTGAATATTGATATCATCAGCGGAATGCCTAAATTTTTGTTGGTCTCTGATTCAAGTCATCACAGCAAACAGCAAGGTGTATCGGAGATTTATGGCTTCCTTGAGAGAATGCAGCGGCGTAGCACTCGAGAATTGCTGTCGCTAAACGACGATGAAACTTTGGAAGAGGATTATATGTTGTCCTTTGGCTTCTTTCAAAGTTGCCAAGGATAGGTGTAAAAGAGAATTGTCGAGTGAGTAAACGAAGACCAACTGAAAAGTAATACGACTGGTCTTCTAAGAATTATTATTGTCAGTGCAGTACTTACATCTTCGTTAATTTGATAGGCACAGTCGGTAATTCTCTTCGTAATGAACAACATGTTTCCTCGAGAGGATGCTGCGTCGTAACACTTCAAAATTGCTGTTACTAAACAAAGCTGAAGCTAGGGAAGAGGATGCCGAGGTTTGGCGTCTTCTCGCGTTATCTGCGTCTAAGAATCAACGAGGAATTATCATTAATAAATATTTATTAGTAGGCTGCGTTAGTTGCGCATTTATCACAAGTGCGAACATACAAAAATATTCAAGGATGTGAACAAATGTAAAAGTATAAAATTTAAATAATAGAATACACGTTACGGCATTTAGAAGAATTTATCTGTTCATATAAAACTACGCAGTCTGTTTAGCAGCGTCTCCATTGCGAATAAGCAATAACCTATTCAAAACAATTCTCTTAGGAAGCCACATGTCGCAAGAAAAATTGTTCCCACTCCTGGAAAGAGTGCTGGACGTCTTCGATTGGAATTGCTTCCAGTTGGTTTAACACACCCTTTTGGATGTTGTCCAGAGCTTCAAGATGACGACTCTTGAGATGAGGTTTGCTATTCGAGGGCAGGAAAAAGTCGCATGGACTCGGACCGGTGGAGTAAGATGACCGTGGAACCTTGGGAATCTCCTTATGGCCAAAAACTCGCTCGCTGAGAATGCTAGGTGACAAGGAGCGTTATCATGATGCAGCAGCCAAGAGCGAGCAATATCAAACTGGACACGGACGAACCTTTTTCCTGAGTTTATGAAGAATTTCGTTATGAGCATCATCCCTACGATCGAAAGGAGTTATGGATATTGAGATTTAATCTTGGGGAAGCTTTCTCTTGACTTCTTTGGGGACGGAGAGTTGCTTGAATCCATCAACTCAAAGCTGCAACTCAAGGAAATAAAGAACTATTCAAATTGTAATTAACCCTTTCAAACCTGAATTATTTATTTTTCATACTAATGTGCTTTAATTTTTAGTGATATTGTGGACGCCAAGTCTGAAAGGGTTAACATTGCAGTCATAGATATCGCATCAGTTTTACCAGTGATTCGAATATTAATCTATACAAGACCCAAGGGCCTCGTCGAGTGGTTAGCTACCAAACCCAAGACAAGGCGTCATAACTTTTACATCCCTTCTCGCAAGCAACCACTCCGCACCCTTAACCACTTATTTACTAAATTTCGTTACTCCCTTTCCACGACTCCTACACAAACGAAATTGTTCGCGCTATCGTTATCAAGTCGAAACTACCTCCGAAATTAAACTAGGTGTACCGCGCCCGGTATCCTGGCGTTTATAGAACGTGGCGAGTTCTCGGAAAGCGAGCACAGTCTCGTTGCTTTCCAGACATACATCGTGGAATCAACGCGGGACGATCTACGAGAGATCCTGCCAAGTCCTCTCGCTCTCGAGCGCACGCTGAAAGAAAGGGTCTCGGGAATGAAGGGGAATGAAAGTGGTCGGTTAACAGACGCTGCATTTCGGGAACAATTTACCCTTGGGTTTCCCCCTTCGGGGAGGGTATTGCTAGCCGTCGCGTCGATACTTTTGTTCGATCCTCACGCTTCCACCCGAGAAATTCCCCCCGGGGCTTCGGGGTATATTTTTCTTCTTGCCTGATTACGGGAACGCGGCTAGAGGTTATTGTTATGCCCCGGGTTTATGGAGACGCGGCGTTGCATTGATTGGGGGATGATATCACGTTGCGTCGTATATAATGCGCGTATCGCGTCCGCAGCAACCCAGGCAGAAATTGCGCGACGTGCGCGTATATAGTCTGGAGGCATCTGGAAGTGTACACCGAAGGAGCTCCGCGGTGTTTAAGGATGTAAAAATATCGACAGGGATAAGGCTGAATGATTGGAGGGGTGCGGATATCGCGGAGAGGATGGAATTTTGTTTGGGAGATGTTTTCTCGGAAGTCGATTTTTTTTAATCAGATATACTAAGACTCGGTAATGTAGAATACTTGATTGGTAAGGCAGGTCACTCAGCAAGTAATGTGAGATAGTTAGCAAATCCTGTGATTAACTGGTGTATTAATATTGAGAAAGAAAGAAAGGTCGAAAGAAATTTTTGTTAAAACGTATTTTATTGTTTTCACAAATAAAAATTGAATACTTTTTCGTTATTTTACAAACGTCCAACTCGATAAAATTATAAACTGAACCACGAAGTTATTAAAGTGTTTTAATATACTGACGAGTAAAAACCCAAATACTATCCTGAAAAGTCCAACAATTCATATTTTTTAAACACTGTTGTCGACGAATGCACATTGAAGCAAAAAATTATTGTGTTTCTCTATTTAAAAAGCACTAAAAACTGTTCGTTCAAACGTGTGCTCCGCTTGTTTAACAATTACAACCGTTTTTATTATATTCCAAGAGTTTTTAACCTATGACCGCATAAAGTTTAATTTTCATTCACTTGCGATAAAATTGTACGTATTCACCAGTTGCATCCACATAAAATCCCAATTTTTAACTCTTCAATATCGATAGAATTTTAATTGAACCGCGTGCCACTTAATTTACTCAATTTACTCCGCATGAAAAAAAAAAAAAAAACAATCAAAATTTATTTAGGGAACGTATGCATTCACTGAGCAAACAAGATGTACTGGGAAACATTAGTTTTAGTCCCTGAGCTATACGCTTCTTGGAATTTGCAATCCACCATTACACTTTGAATATGAAAATGTAAATTTACCACTACAGTACCCGCATCTTCGTTGATCTGATGGGCGTAGCCAGTAATTCAAGCCATCATAGCGAACAGCAGGTTGTATTAAAGGTTAATGGCCTTCCTTGAGAGGATGCAGAACCGTAACGCTTCTGAATTGCTATTGCAAAACGGCGTCGGAACTAGGAAAGAGGGTCCTGATTCGCTCTTCGACTTCTTTCGAAGACGTCGAATGTTCGCTCCACTTACGTCAAAGTAATAAAAGATGATTAGCTGTCTTTACTTTTTTTTCTTGCCGTTCATATTTTGTAACTCGCCACGCACTGATCCAGTTGATCCATTTCATCTACTTACCCTTTAAAAAAAAAGAAAACTATAATACCATACAACATCTCCAGGGACTTGAACATGATTGAAATGTTTAAAATAATCTCATTAACTTATATTTGAGCAATCGTGAGTCGAGCACGATATTATTTCATTATTTTATCTCAATGTTCAGTCCCCTTTACCTTTCTTTTCAATGCTACAGCTTTTTGGTAAAAAACAACTTCAAATCCAATTTTCGCGTATTATTCCTGACATCTCAACATCTGATAAGTAGCGAAGAAAATTCTAGGTCGTGAAATAACTATCACAATACACGTTTCATCGAGGTTTTCTTGTCACGTTCCTTTTATTGATGAAATTCGTTACAGTGCTTTCTGCAGTACTATAATTAATTTCAACGATTTTATTATTTTTAGTAAACGTTGGAATTAGGTCACGGAAGCAATGTGTAATATTTATCGATTAAATAAATTGTCTATACATTGGATTTATTTTTTCGAATGTGTACCGATCCTTGTTATGTGTAACGAATAAAAATATACTAACCTATTTAATTCTAAAATGCATTACTGGTGGTATTTTCCTGTTAAACGTACGAGTTAATTAGAAAATCGTTAATTGTTGATTTTCGTTCACGTCCTACTATTATAGCTTCAAGAAATTTCTAAAATATAAAATTACGAATACATTGCACGCCTTGTTGATCGACGTTCAATTTTCAATGGGTTAATTAATCTTTTTGAAGTTGTCTGTAAATAAACGTAATGTACGAATGCGCGTGACAGGACCAACTGACTTGATCGGAACGACAGCGTTAAATTAAAGCAAACGTGTTTACTGAAAATGCGGGAATAATTCCCGATAACACTAATATAAATCGACGTTTGTAGTATCAATGAAATGTAATGCTTTAACTCTCCGTTCTCAAAGCTGCGATGGAGCCAATCCAATTACATACTCATTAACAACGATGCGAGCTTAATTTCCATGCATTGCCTTGAGGCAACAAACGGGTATCGGAACAGGAAGATGTACTTGTGAACATTATCTCCACTATCGACACAATTTGAACGTCAGGCATCATTGACATCTCGATAAGGCAATCATGCACAATCGTTAGTCATTTATCAGCGGTGAGGATAATTAGAACATATTTCATGTAGCTTGAGAACTTAATACGTATTATAATTGCGCGAATTTTTATGTTTTTAAATTAACAATCTTACTTTTAACTTTTGAAACTACTCAGGTTTTATGTTATTTTTAACACGATCACATGGAACTAACCACTGACAGTATGAATGAAAATACATAAATAAATGTCCAAATGGCGGCAACATCATCCCAAGATCGCGACAATCTTTGTTTATTTCAAAACAAAATAATTCACCCTCGAACAGGTTAAATGGAAGAAAAAGTTATTTACACGAATCGTTAAAATATTCGTCGAAAAATTCAATATATTAACATCACCCAACACGTCTCATCCCATCGCTAATCACCCATACGACACGATCGTCACGCAGACCCCTTAAAAAAGGTGTCGCTGAGCCCCCCGGTATCCTAATTCGCGGAACAGCAGCCGCTGATACCGTCGACCCCGTCTTCGCGGAAGAGTTCTCGTGTGCTCTCTCTTCATTTATTAATTTCCAGAGACGGCTCCCTTCAGCGCCGGTCTCGAGCCTCCTTTCGTTCCTCTACGCTGCTCCTTCGCGACGTCGAACGCCCACGGTCGCGTGGGTCGTTGTCGTTTCACTCACCCGTTTCTTTTCTAGGTGCCGTGGCACCGACGTCGTAGATTGGCCAGGCAGCCAACCAGCCAGCCAAGCCAGTCGAGGAGCGAGCGAGAGACCCCCGGTCCAGGCCGTCGTCCCTCTACCCCTCGCCGAAGCTAAAGTAGGGGATGACGGACTCTGGTGAAGCCACAAACTAATTACGACCCGGGGCGCCGTCGAGAGTAGAGGCGCCGGTGGCTCACTAGGGATTGTCCGGGTTCTGAAGAGGGACGAGGAGGATCTAGAGCCAACGGAAGAGAGAGAGACGAGGAGAAAGCTAGACGAGAGAGTCGGACGAGGGCGCAGAGGTGGTGGGAGTAACTAAAAGGGGATGCTGAACCGAGAAGGATAAGGATTCCCTCGGTATCGTCTGCGCTGCTTCGAGTCTACGTAACTGTATCTACCCACCAGCCGTACGTAGCTCGCCTACTACTCGTGTTAACTATACTTAAGTGACTGAGTTCCGACGCCTTTCGCGCGGAGGATTCCCCGGGACGCGGAGACACACAGGTAGCGACGGATAAGCGCCCCGTGGGCTGGTGGTTCGCGTGTGCCGTCTGAGAAATTCAAAGTGGTAGAAATTTATAAGGGATTTCCGAGAAAACACGACGAGCAGACCTCACCTGTTCTCGTATATCCTTGCGTAACCGCGCCTCTTTGCTTTGGTGTCTGCTGGGGAAGAATGGAATCTCGAGGACGGAGACTGACGACGTAGACCTCGGGCTGCGTATTAATTAAGGGGGATTTCGACTTTGAAGGTTGTCGACAATATTTTTGGCTTATTTTGTTTCGTAACCGAATACACTTGAGAATGTCTCCTGCAAATATTACGTTAGGATCTTGAAAATTGATGATCCTCCTATACAGAGTTGGTTTTTGTATGTTTGCGTGCCTTGGAAGTAGTTGGAATGACAGATAACACATG
>NW_026534329.1:4061969-4184614 GCF_026225885.1 Hylaeus anthracinus | reverse complement strand
TTGAGAATGCGTCCTAAAAATATTACATTAGGATCTTGAAAACTGACCCCCTACCCTCCTATACAGGGTTGGTTTTAGTATGTTTGCGTGTCTTGGAAGCAGTTGAAATGACAGATAACACATGTTTTGTAATATATGTAAATTATATCAAATATACTGCACTTGTCTTCATACGTAATCTGATATATTGTCACGGTCGATGCTCCCTCCTGCGATTGTGCAATCTAGCGTATGCGCGCGAGAAGAGTGTCATATTCTCACCCCATGAAATGAGGAACGGCGACCATTTTGAAAGCAGCCGAGCGTTTGGCTTGACCATCTAATGCTATCTGTGTACGCGTACCGTGTCAGGTTTCTATTTAGTTGCATGTTTGAGAGACAACATACTGCGTTCACCAATAAACGACGCTTTTTGTAGCCGCGAGCGTGCGCGTGTGCGACCAGAGCGTCTCGCTGAATACAATTAGTTAACTTTTCGCGAGGGAGTTTACGGCACTCTTCTCGCGCGCTTATTATACATGCCCGCTTAACTGAATCACCTTCAGGACACTATAGAATGAGAGCTCCTTTTCCGCATGCCAAAATAATTTATGTTACGTAAGTACGCTTTTCGAAATTTTGAATCTATAATAATAATAATGAAACTGAGTGGAAGGTGTTCGTATAAATACATCAATTGAAAATGGGTTAATAGAAGTAAGCAAATCCTGTATGTTACTTTACTAAAAATATCTGAGCAGATTTTGACGGATGTTTGATTTCGATATTACATTTACTTCTTCGTTAATTAATTATAACGTCCAAAGAAGGCAAGCAAAATTCGAATAATTCCCGAGTAGCTCTACATAATTACATAATCAACCTGAAAACCACTTTATATTCGCCAAATGCAATAAATTAACGATAATAAGGTTCCTTTTAACGAAACATTCTTAATTCCTACTTATTTTGTTATTTCTACATTGTTTAGAGGTTTCTTGGTAAATAACAACGAAGGCGATGGACTCGTTATAAAAATCGCTGCTTATCTCGCCAGTGACATATTGTTTAATAATGGAGCAGAGTCTAGACTGCACATTATACATGCGATAAATATTAAATTTGACCATATCGCTGTAAAATACTACGAGAATGAAGACCTCCGCCGTATCACTGCAGTCGATCTTAGAGCACGAAAATCAACACGCGAGGCAGCACTGTTGGAAAAATAAAAGAAAATTGCTAGCGAGGAGGCTGCATTTGCTGCAGTAGATTTATTGTCTGGCTTTGGGGCAGATAAGCTACCGAAGCTGGCAAATGCGACCATTATTCATAAAATAATTGCTACTAAAACTTTAAACGCTTTCTTCTCGAGGTCGATCCTTTCAGTTGATCGCTACGGATTTTCGGGAACTACCGATTCGATTTACCTCAAATTTACATACAACAGTCTCGTATTATCTAAATTACAGCATAACATTTTTTCCATATTTTTTTGTACTCGATAGTTAACTTTTGAAGGAAAAATTTAGTATTTCGATTCATTTGCCAGAAAGCCTTTGTAAAATAAAAATCCATTTACTTTTTGTTCGCAAATCAACCCTCAACTTAAACTTTAGCATATTTGAATTGAATGAATTTTGTTCAGCGTCAATAAAAGACTTCTTAACCTTCTCAGTACATCATATCTAAACGCGTTGTTTTATTAAAAATTTGGAAAAAGTCGCGTTATAAGAAAACATATGTAACATAGTAGATGAAGTTTCAAATTTTGTGTTCAAGTCGTTGCTACCTGTTTTACGTTCCGAATATTATTTATTATTTCCAAGCAGAAACCACCTTTAAGACGGCCCAGTAAATAGACTGCTTGCAATTCATGCTCCCTTGGCTTTATTGTAATAATTTGTTTCCCACAGAATGCTGAACGCTTCATTTGGTCCGCCCCGGCTTGGGAGTCCCGGTGTTTAGCAATATTGCGTAACAGGAGAATGATTGTAGCAATAAGTCCGACTGCCATCCCCCGTTGGAAACCATACTGCACTAATTGTACTTTAACCGGCTTCGCTTCGAAGTTCTTTCTTCCGTTGCTTCCTTCCCTCCTCCCGCTCCGCCTAGCCTTTCGGCTCGCACAGATTTGCGGCGCAGCTTTGCGTTCTAATGAATACGGGATTGTGCGTTCGCGAGAACATTAGCGTTCGTCTCGTTTTATTTCGCGTACGCGCACCGTCGCTTTGTGTACACGGCGGTTTAATTAAAACGGAATATTTATACGCAACTGCATTTAGAACGTTACGTGAAGAAAGAGGAAGGGTGGTTGGAAGGGGGGTGGAAAAAAGAGCGTAGACTAAGTAACCAAACGTAGGAAAACCAGCTCGCTCGCAAATGGTACGAGGGGCGAAATATAACGCAACCAGTTTGCCTTAAATCATCGTTATTTACGATTCATAAAAAGAGCAGCATTATCGGGCGCGATCGCCGTTTATCCTGAACGAACGGTTGCTTATCACGACGGTGACGGCGGCAGGCGGGAAATTAGAGGCGAAAAGAGCTGGAACACGTTGAAGGAGTATTTCACTTGATTCGAAGGGGGCAAAAATAAGTATTTGATTACATTTCAGGGGTGGGATGTTTATTGATTATTACAGGTAACCATCCCCTTGAATAAATCCTTATAACTCAACAAATATTATATACGCAATATCTTCCTTAAGAACTCGTACAAGGTCTCTTCAGATGAACCCTTACAACCCTTTCAAAAACTCTACCATTGAAATACCGCAACAACATTGCGCCGAAACGCGATAAATGACATAATAGTACTAATTTCACCTATCAATCAACGTGATCGCAACTAAGCGATCATTCCCTTGAATAAATCTCTATAACTCAACAAATTATAAACAACTATTCTTCCTCAAGAAATATAGCCCAAATTGTGGTGGCTCCCCAAACTCTGCCCGGCTGTATCGCCCTTTTTCCCTGCCAGTCCCGCGTCCTCCGATCAGGAAATTGTTCTATCCGGTTTATAAACCCGCGAACACTTTATTTCCCCACCGGCGCGTAATTGACGTACTAAAGCATTTTATCGGCGGGTATGGTGTTACGGTGACGGCAATAATTCCATGTTTCTCTGCAATTTGTATCAACGGCGACGCGTGCATCGCGTTCTGCGCATCAATTCTCCGCGGCCAGGCGGATTTCACGCCGGCATAAGCGGGAGCGAGAGAGCCGGCTGACCGTTCGTATGACGGCGTTCGATGATAACTTCCGGTGTAAGCCGCGGGGGCTGGCAATACGCGGACGAAAATGCCACCATCGCGACGCTGGTATCCGCAAGCGTATCCCGACGACCGGAGGGGGTTGGCGCGCACCGACGCAATTAAATCCTCGAGGCCGCTCTAATTGGCCGACTCGTCTGGACTAGGCTTAATTGAACAGTATGGACCTAACGATGTAATTGCCACGACGATTTAGAAATACGCAAACTGGAACATGCGAGCGGAATGGGGTTGAGTGGAGTAGGAGGAGATACGGCTGAGGGTTCGGGCGCGAAAGACGGAGAAGCGCAAGGAGGACAGGAAAGAAGCGGGCGAACGGCGCGAGCGTTAAGGTTTGTGACATCGACTGGGGTTTATGGTACTGCGTCGAGGCGTACGGGTGGGTCTTGGATTGAATGGAACTCTTGCGTGTGTTTGTTACGCCGCCATCCGAGAAACTACTGGCTATGAAGGGGATTGAAATGGGTACCGAGCGAAATTTCGAGGATACCGGTTGTTTGCCGTTGCTGCGCAGTCTGTGCAACTGGGGCGCCTGGTGTCTCCTGTTTCTGCGACGTTAGAACAAGATTTAGAGAAAAAATTAAAGGAAATATGCACTTACAGCCCGCGATAATCGAGTTCTTAAGGGGCAGCGTACGTTTGGAGAACGAGGCGAAATCGATACTTTGTTTTGCAGATGTGAAAAGGTCTTGCGAATATTCGCATGCATTAATCTCGGAAATGACATGTATGTGTAATTTAATCGATGTTGCGTAAAGAATAACGGTACTATTGAGTCTACAAAACAAATTAGTGTCTGAAATAAATTATTTATTATTCAATGGCCAAGAGTAGGAAAGTTATTATAAATATAAAAAGTTACGACTATACAGAGTGTTTTGACACTTAAATTTAAGATTTTTGAAAAAGTGGAGTTGATCGATTTGTGCAATGAACGGCATATATATTTCTTTCAATAATAAGGGTTGGCTTCTGTCTTCATAAAACTTTGTTTGAGTAGCACTTTGTATTCTGTATCATTTAAGTTTGTGTTAAATTTTTAATTCCGATTAGAACTAAATTATCACGGGGCAAAAAGCTTAGAAAACTTTGAGAAACGTAAAATACTTGTTAATAAAATCTTGCATAGTAATTATTATTCTATATAGAATTAGTTCTCCCGTCAAGAAAGATATATTCGTTTCTAAAGTCTTCGTTGCGCTACATACGATGGTTGAATTCATAGTACCTACAGATTTTATAGAACTGGGTCAAATTAATAATTTCGTCTTTAGAAAGAGGGTCACGAGTAAAAAGTTTAAGCACCGAGATAGACATTACAATTTCAATTGAATTATACTTTCAACATGTTTGCGCAGGACTTGCTGATATATCGAAAAGCTTTAAAGTAAAGACTATTTTTTCTTTACTATTTTGAACAAACTCCTCAACATTACGTCGGAAAATCTAGTTCCACATTTTTTTTTGTAGAACACAAAATAAAGAATTCCGTGACACAAGATTTAACTCTAATATTTAAACATAAAAGATTTAATTCTAACACTTGGTGTGGTCACTAGAATTGTTTTTTTCCAAAAATATTATATCTCTTCGACGCACTCAACTTTCATAGAACAAATCAAATGTTTCACTTTCCATGATCCACGATCGACTGGAAAGCAAACTCTCTTTGTAAACAGTATTTCGTAATCATTTCGTCGGACTGATTTTCCGCAATGTTTGTACTTTAACGAGTAACCAAAGTCAAAGTCAATGCACGGACTAGAGTTAGTTATGCTTAACGTCTACAAACAGAATCCACGCAGCTACAACTTGCTCCATCTATTTTAACGAAAGGTATACAATTTTGGTTCATGCTATCTTTCCAACACGGACTGAAAGATTTTCATAATTCTGCGCTTTTTCTTTTCTTTTACTTTATTTGTGATTACACTTTTCATTCTTTTAACCTTATTCGTTTAATTTTTCGTCATCTCGTCTACAGATAGGAAGAAAAAGCATTCATTATCACAAATAATATTCAGAGTAATTCTCTTTATCTCAAAATAATAATTCTCTTTAAATTTTATTATTACTTTGACACTGCGTATTATTTTAGACGAGGCTGTAATGGTTTAATTTTACATTGTATTATTTTTAAAGTACCCTTATTTCCATATCAAGGTGGCGTAGAATTTTCAATATAGTAGCCGACCCTAATTAAAGATTAAAATGTTCATGGTGTGAAAGTAGATTTCACACTTTATTATTTTATCACATTTGACTAATTCATATCAAATCCTTTTGGAGTGTAGACACTCCCATTTTACGTAGCGTAGTTATTTAAATTTTTTTACGTATAAACAATCACGTTTTATACCAAGAGGAGAAAACAAATTTAGCGTTGAAGCGTTCTTTTGAAATAAACTATGCTTGTTCAGACCATATTTCTTAGTGTATTTGTTTCGAAAAAGGTCCCGGAGGAAAAAGTCGGATTGTACTACGAGATATCTCTTCCTGTGACCCCAATTTTTTAGTAAGTGTAACGATGCACCTGCGGAGTGCAATTGCACTTTTCTTTTAAAATGGCACCATATGGTTACTTTTGAATATATCGATTCCTTTCGTCATTCTGTATATGAATATATTAGAGCAGTGGCTCGGCAATTTCTTTTCATCCTATGTCAGATCTCATATACGATATTCTATCTGCGAAGTTCTCGAATTAGAACATTTCTTCGATGATTAATTATAAAATAAAAAATTCTTTCAGAAATATTTACTAAATAAATACCACTAATATTTTCGTACGCAAAACGACAATGTCAATCGATCTATCGAAAGCAGAAACAATTCCATTAAAATGAAAAGTGTAGTCGTATTCTACAGGTGCTTCGTTATATTAACGAAAAACGTGATGTCACGTGAAGATAGACCTTGTTATACGCCGTTCAACTTTGTTGAGTATCATTTTTTTTTTTCATCTTCAATGAAACAGTTCCAATTGCATAACATACGGTATATTGGATTAAAACCACTCAAATCTTTTTCTATCGCGAGCCAATACCAATCAACGTAAAAGTTACGAAAAAATAGCTTTCGCCATATCGAAGTAACAGATACAAATAAATGTAACCACGAATTTCGTAAGTTGTGGGAAGATTCGATATTTAATACATGAATATCTCGATTGATAAAAGTTCATTAAGTTGCTGGGATGAACTAGAATTGGCTGATTAGCTCTTTACAAATATGGTTCTTAGACGTCGTGTGGACAGAACGAAGTTGGTCTGCTCGTTTATTTTTACCTGATTGGGTGACTCTTTGGGTTACCTTTTTCGGGGCTTTCGTCATTACGCCTCGTTAGAAAGGGCGACGGGGGTTGGCGGACAACATTACCTGAGAACTTTCGAGTAATCTGCTGTATAATACACACGATCGTTATTTTGATACGTGACGTAATTTTTATACTAAGCAGATTTCCGGAATGACAAACAGAGATGAGAAAATTTTTATTTGGAAACTAAACGAAGAATTAATTCGTGACATTTACTCGTTTGAAGAATTATAATACCCTTAAATATGAGTAAACAAAATTGTTCAAATTATTAAAATGATATTATAGACTATAACGATTATATATTATAACTGAATGCATCTACTAAAATGATAACAATTTAACTCAAGTTCTAATCTTTATTCAACTAGCAACGAATAAAAATCTTTTTGCCTTTTATTACCTGTTATTTGTTGCAATCACTATTGAACTAATATATTGTGCAATGTTCGTATCACGTTGTTTTTTACAGAAAATTCCAAATTCTAACCAGGACTCTACTGTCATTTACTGCCTTTGAATAGCGATTTTCGTATAGTAAATCCACGAGGAAGTCGGTCGTCGGCCAGGAAGTATGGTACTGCGAATCCTTTTCCCAAATTCAAGGAGCGTACAATGTTGCTGCATTGTATACCTACATGCCACGTGAAGTATGTTTCTGTTGGACGCATGCAAAATTCAGGAAACTGCCCAAAGAATCTTCATTAGCGTAGCAACCCCCATCCCTGACCCAGATCCCGCCAGAACATCTTCATCAGAGAAATTAGAATGAAGACTAAGCTCAACATCAAAGTCTCTTCGATAAAATGCGGTTTCAACTCCGAAATTGGAACATTCTAGGTTCCTAATTGAACTCATCGAACTACTCGAATCTCATCGAACGTTTGAATACGACTAATTGAGACTATGAAAGCGAAAGCCAGATAACCCATCAATTTTCTATCGAGGGATTAATAAAACCAAGTCAATACGACGATTCAATAAACGTGATTTCGTTAGGGATCGAAGGAACACGGTCTTTGTTGGTCTAATACAAATCAAATCACTCGCGTTTAAATATTTGACGTGTTGAAGAAAAAGATAGATATGTTTTATTTTAGGTCGATGTATGTTCGACCTATTTTCAATACTCTCTTGGTTCCACAATTAATATTACTATATGCAGCTGACTTTTTATGTGTATAAATTGCTCAAGTTTAAAACACGTACGTTCAAATATTTGACGTGTTGAGGAAAATGATAGATATGTTTTATTTTAGATCGATGTATATTTAACTTATTTTCAATATTCTCCGGTTTCTGGTGTTGATTGGTAATTTTAATTCACATGGTTGATATTTTCCTTTTGTATTTCTTGAAGTGTGGATTAATCACATTCGAACGATTCAGCAAAAATAATGAATCGGGTTAAACGACGTACTTCTCGAAGAGTTGGCAGTGCATAACGAGTTAAGATTAAGAATAGACACGAATGTAGTCGAGGATATGGGAAGAGAAATTTTTGCCACGTTTTTCCATAAAATTTCAGCTCGTGAAAAAGGTCAGCACAAATGCCCTCTTCGCAAATCCGGTTAGCGCAAATATGGCAGAGTTGAAACTGCGGGAACTCTTCGGAATTTCAAGCATAATCCCCCTCCGGGCCCAAAAGGGTACAGAAACCATTAATTCCACTTTCGAGAGAGCCGCATGAGAGGGCGGGGGGGGGGGGGGGGAGGCGGAAAATTTGTTGAAAATAATAATGAGACTTTAAACGCGTCGATTTGGCAATTCGCTCCTAAACATGTTCAATGCGGCTTTAGTATAATTGAAATTGCGATCTCTTTGGCTACCCGCGTTTTCAATTTAGGCTAATAGTGTAGTCTGGTAGAAGCATGTGTTTAATTATCTTTACTAAACGTTACGACCTCGCGGTTGCATTCTCCTAGCTAAAATGACGGAATAAACAGAATATCAATGTACGAAATAACGAAAGCATGAAGGACAAGAGAAAATTAATAATAAAAATTGTTTCACGAAATGTAAGTAATTATATAACTACTCGAGTTTAAATGCAAATATACTGTATTTAAATTTCAACAGAAATTAATTCAGCATACATTCTAACATAGCATTCATTAACCTTCAAATATTAAATTTCTCCCTTTTATTAAAAATAACTGTTATTTTATTTTTCTGTTCCATCTTCTCGTCTTCGTAATTTTGTCCGTTTCGTAGATTGTTACGTTTGTTCCAGCATTTTACTGAGTATATCCCAAACGTGACGTAGAAACATTTAATAAAGACAATTATTAATTAAAGTTAAATCCATGGTTGTACTTGGTTATATCATTGTCCTAAATAGAATCTACATCCCAGAAACCATTCAAAATCCCTGCACGCGCATCGAAAGTTTCAAAAATATTAATGAACCAGAGATGAGAAAAAATTGCATTCTACTTTATTCTATTCCATTATATTTTATTCTAACAAAAGTTGAATTAAAATAATCAAATTCTTAGTCACTCTATGATTTTAACTTCAATTTTTTGGAAACAAGTCGTCGTTAAAGGGTACATTTTCTAGCCATTATTAGAAATTAATATTGTGATTGGATTAATAGTGTTTTTTTATCTATCCCTGCTCTCAACATCACGACGAAAGCCGATTATTCCACGTCGAAAGACGCAGCTATTTCATCGTACAAAATAAAAGAAAAGCTCTGAGCCTAGAACAATAGACCGATAATGAATTTTTTTAAATGGCAGGTGAACTGCATAGGTTCAGTATCGCTGAATAGTCGTAGGTTGAAATGAAATCCATTAATGGACTGTTTTTCTGTCTAGAACTGTGATAGACTTATTTGAAAACGACAGATTTCGATAAGGTGTGCATCGTGTCTTAGAAATTAGTTGATTATCGAAAAAGTTAAATATATTACAAATTAAATTCAATTAAATAATATCTAAACGATAACCATAATAGGAAAGGAAAAAATTGGACAGCACGTCAACTTATTTTCTACACGAGAATAGTAATAGTAATTTATTATTCTGTACCTCATCTATCATCCCCTGTTAATTTTCGTACAATATCTGATTCAATATAAGCTGCTAATCAATATTTGCCACCAATTAATCTTCTCCTTGGCTTTTCTCCGATATTTAGCAACGAAATATGAGTTTCTCACGCTGGTCAACATATTTTTCACGGGGTGTATATGGATTTCATCGTTAATAAATCATGTATTCTGTAACGGTAGATATTTTACTTAAACAATAATTTTAATAGTCTTCTGAACACAATGTTAAAGAGTAAACCGCTTTAATAGTTTTATCCATTGTTTTATGTCGTTCTTCTTTTTGTTTGAAAGTATATTAAATAATCGTTCGTTTATCGTTTACGAATTTATAACAAAATATTGATTGATTTATCAGTCGTGAAGGTGCAATTTAATTATTTTTTCAAGTCATATGTGGTTTAAAAATATTAAATTAATATTGTAGAAGCGTATAATAATTTACAGGCAACAAGTTATAAAGTACTGAAAAATTGTTCGCAAAATAATTTGCACATTTTGTGGAAAATTATTCTAACAAAAATAAAATTATTGTGATCGTTTAAAAAACAGTTTAGCCGTTTATTTTTTATTTCTTCTATACTATGATATAGACTTGAAACTTATTATTTATATTATTCTTTTCGGATTAACGAATGGCACATCCCTGTCAATAATATTGGCAAAATTCACTGCACCGGTATGCTACAGTTTTATTTGAAATCAAGAAAATAACACGTGCCATTTGAATGCCAAAAGGTTCTCCAACCCCAATAGGGAATAGGGTCGAAGGAGAATGATGGAAGACGGTAGGATGCAACGGATGGCATACAAAGGAAGCCTTGTTTTTTCCGCGATCATGCAAAGCGTCTGGATACTCCGACCCGGAGTGAAACGACCAACGTTGCTCCGCTGAAACGTACTTGATCGATTATGCAAATTTCGGGTTAAGGAAGAGCTTCTCAGACTTCGAGACCCGGTCACGCACTAGCCGGCTTCGAGGTGGAAATTATCGAACGTTCGACCGTACCACCGTGTTTTTGTTCGGCTGAACAGCCCGTATACGATATATTTGGAAACGCTCGGCGCAGCCAATATTAGGGAAAATGCTTTGTAAACAACGTGTTTCAGGAAACGATTCGTATAATCAAGCAATATTGGCGATAAACGATTCGTTCGATGATACTCGCGGTTATATCTGATTACGCGTTATCGCGGGTAATCACATGTACGACGAATCGATCTTTATTGAAAAAAAATAGAGCGCCGCAATTTGCGTTTCAACGAACGATATCCTCTCGTTGAATCGACCGGCGGAAATTTTTACGCGAGTCGCGTTCAAATCGCGCGGCACTAATTGGAACGCGATGGTGCCGATAATATGAAATTAAATTGTAAACAGTAGCAGTCCGCGGCTGATATTAATTATGCAAAGCCGCAGCGACACTGCGGTAAAATTAACCGGCTATTCCGTATAGTGGAAAATATTTAAATCATCGTCGTTCCATTGGTCTTTGTGCCAACGTTCGTTCTTGTTCGCCTTTGTTCATTTTAAATTGCATCTTCCTCCTTTTTTCGTTATCCTTTCAGAAGTGGACTCTGTAATTTCAAACTCTTAAACGTATCGTTCCATTTCCGTACGGTCCAATCTTTTGCTTTTATAGGGTAAACCACCCTGATCTTGACACCTTTGTATAAGAAAAATAGTCAATAATTAAGTATAGATATAGACCAAGCGAACAGGCCACGCCTCGATACGACTCAGCTTCTAATTATTGCAGCAAAGTATACTAATTATAAATATCACCAAGCAAAGTTTCGAACAAGCCACGCCTTGATACAACTCAGCTTCTAATTACTGAAGCGAAATATACTAATTACAAGCATCATCATCGTACACGAACACGCTTGCTCCGACTATCGCCGTTATTATTCGTCTATATATCATATTTTTAATCGCAGCGTGGAAAAAGGTAGCGGAATTTTTATCGATTGATTGTTTAAACAGGTATTAATCGTTCAACGTCACGCGGAGCAAAAAAGAAATCCGAAGAGGAGGCGCGCGGGTGGCTCCGGTTGTTCCCGCCGGAAATTCGTTGAAGGATTGACTGCCGTAACTAACAGGAACGCAGTGACATGAACGACGACAGAGAACAGACGGCTGAAGAGAAAAAGACGAAGCGTCGACGGGCCGGGAGGGTGAACGCGGAAGGACGGAAGAAAAATGAGTTTCGGAGGATCAAGAGGTCACGTGCTACGCTGTCAGGGGGTAAATGCAGCCCGGGTCGAACCTTGTCAAGGGATTATCGATACACCTTTGCAATAAGTGTGTTAGCCGTTCGAGCCGACGGACAGCTGGTAATCGCTCGGCGATGAACTCTTCCTGGTGAAACCTGGCTTCTCTATCTCACGTCTGGTATCGTTGCTCCTCCAACGGAACTTTCGCAAGTGAGCGGTTCCTCCAACTAGTTTCTGTTGTTTCCGAGTCCCTAACCGACGATACACCACGGCTTGCAATTCTCGGCGCTTGAACGTGTTTATTATGTAACGCGATGTAGCGAGACTATGAATATTTATCCGTCGAGCGACGATGATGAATGTAATGCGTGCTGTGATAACATCAACGATTGTATTAATAACCGTAATAGACTCTAAATTAATCGTTAATAATGAATTTTAATGAGGCTGTGCAGCGATGCCATTTTAATATTATTACGTTATCGTCGTACGCAAACAAACCTGGATAATGTAAATCGCGCGTACACGGTTACCATTCGAATATTATTACCGTTGATACCTTTTGCGGGATTCGCGTCTAAATTTCGTTCGTCGAGGAGTGTTTTCCGCTTTGCGGCTTTCGACGCGGCTATTGCCTGAGAACGTGATAATTCTGTTTGGAATGTAAATCGAGTTATTGAGGAAAATAAACGAGCACATTTAGCTGTTGAAGTAGCTATCTGAAATATTGGGTTGATTGATAAATAACGTTTGTTTTTCGAAAGACAATTTATTTCTACATGTAGAAGAAAATGACCGAAATCGAACCCGTAGATTATTTTAAATAGTTACTGACAAGTACCGAATAGAATAACTACTTCAGAATAGTGCTATGTAACAATGTAATTTTATTCATTTATTATTCAGCTTTAGCGAGCAACACGTCGATGAAATCGTTTCATCGTGTTTTAATCCTTTGAATACCAATGCGGACAATTTATTTTATACGTGACCGTTGAGCTCGGCGTGTTTCTGATGTATGTGTATTAAGGAACAACGAGATATCAGTACAGATGCATGGAATTGCATTGGAAGGTGTTGACCCGAAATATCGCACAAGCCACTTGCGATATTAGCTATTCGCAACACATTCCGTGGAGAATATGAACGTGCACGAGCTAACCTTGTCGACACATTAGTCTACGAGTAAAATCCATAACTACCAAGTCCGTGCAAGTGTTATCTTGATGGGTATCTTAATTGCTTACGAGAAGGGAGTAATTTTCATAAATTCATCTGATAGGGAGGCAAAAATTATTTAATACATAGTTTCACAAGCTTAAGTGGTCTTTAAGCTATCGCCTGTAATGTCAATTTTATATTCTTTGCTTTTTATTGTATATGCTTTTTCTATAGATTACTCTGTACACTCTACTCTTTACTCTCTAGTACTTTTTACTCGTTAGCCTGAACACTCTGCCCTGCATTTTCTACTCGATTTTCTACTCTTACGGTACTCTATAACATCTACTCTCTACTCCTGCCTACTCTGTAAAATCTACTTTATTTGATGCAAGCTTCATTTTCTGCCGTGTAAACTGTACTGCCTACTACTTTCTCCACTTTGCAAATTCAACTCTCTACAACACTTTATTTTCTCCTCTCTTCGCTGTAAGTTCTACCGTCTACTACTACCTACACTCTGATAAGTTCTGCTCTCCAATTAATCCAATTTATCTGCTCTCCATTCCTCTGATTTCAACCTTGCAATCTCAATATTCCCCTACACCACGCACTCCGCTACTCCACGCTACTCTCTACTCCCAGCTACCTTGTAATACTCCCAAGAATCCACTCTATTCTGTCCCGAATCCCTACTGTCCAATACGTCCTCTATAACCCGGTCTCAACTTTGTACGACCCTTCTACTCTCTACTCTCTCGCAAACTCTGCCATGATCTAATAACCGACTAACTCGTTCTTCCGACGCTCTTCACTCTTCATCTGTCAGACGCACGCACGCGAACATTTATGCAACGCGTTTTCTTGCGCCCAAAACTCCCCGGGCGTATATTCTCAGAATTCACTCAGCGACATACTTCATTCGCGCGCAGATTCTCAACACACACGCGCGCGAACCATTCACCCTCCCAGCAGCCACTCGACGTCTTCCGCACGCTTCCGAACGCTTCCACGCTCGTGCAGCCCGGCGCGAGTAGTTCGTTACCACAATAGCGCATCGCGCGTCACCGGAAGGAATCTACATTATTGCTTAATATTTTCATCGAACGACCTTCGGGAACAGTAAGCGTGATCGCGTCGACGGAATACGAGCGAGGTGGCAAAAGGAAGCGCAGCGCATAGCGTGTGCCGCATGTACCTACACGGAATCACGTGTGATATCACGTCGATGTCGTTTCCCGCAAAGACATCGTTACCTTTCGCTTCCGTGTCGAGAATACTCGCGACCTCGCTTCCGTGACAGGAATACAAGTCCCTCCAGAAGCTGCTAGCCTACAAGAGGCGGGGGCGACAGTAGGACTAGCGGGCTGCTTCGATTCCTTCTTTGCCGCAACGAGGACGTCGACAAATAGCTAAGCTGCGGATCGTCCGCGACCCTTTCGACCCGCCCACTCCTCGATCGTCCCTCTACGCCAAGGATGCACAACATACGGCACACCGAATGGTTTAACACTTTGCGGTCAGCGCAAATCCAACCGTGTCCACTCGACATCGATCCTTTCTACTGTTTGACATTTCATTTGGGATTTGCCGTTAACATCGCGACACTCTCCGTTTGTCATCCAGTTCGTATCTTTGGATAGATAAAGAGGAAATTTGTATGCACATACTGTCAGTCTCAAATATTCGTACCCTCTGTATGTCTATTGAAGACATTTGTCTAAATTAAATAATAGGCTCGTTGTTTTCAAATAAATTTGAAATGGATACATGGATAAACTTTACACTTGTGTATATAATGAACAATTTATTTGGAAACATCAAACCTATCATTTAATTTAGACTAATATTTATGAGACTGACTTAAGTATTAAAATTACAACTTTGACACCTCGAATGGATCTATCGTACCATTTCTCATTTCTTTTAAAAGTTTTTGATGTTGTAGAGAATTTATAAAGTGCCATTTCCAATTCTTCTTATTTTTAAAAAACTTTGCCTGATAAAAATAATGAAACTTGAGATGAACATACATGACCCAGTTTGCAGAGTACGTTAGTCAAAATTACATTGCCGAGAGAGACGGAGAGAGGTAAATTGTAATACATTTTAACGACTTTTCAAAGTTTTCGGTATTTCCATATTCTCATATTTATAAAATTTCAAATGTTTCACATTTGAATCTCGACTGCGCAAATTCAGATTTCGTTCTCGGTTTCAAACTGTAACTGGTCGCAGGCATGATATTACAAAGCAATTTTTTTCATTTGTATTTTCATTTTCATTCTCGTTCTAATGCCAAAGCCCTGCGACGACGAGAGCAAAGCTGTAGATTTTTGTAAATTGCACGCGGCTCCTAGTTTTATGTAGGTCGCGTATTAGAATCACTCACTGAAAATGTGTTAACTCTGACATGATTCATGTTAAGCACAGATCTTTGACGACGGAAGCGTTATACTGCGCCGCTCTGAACAAGAAAGTACTCGTAAATACACGTATGTGTAAATTGCTCGGAATAATTTTATTTCTCGCTTTTTCGTGCGATTTTTAAACCTCGTGCAAGTCGAATGATAAGATCGTATCACAAAAATTTATCATTAGACATGCTTATGCGAAATAATTGGAACACAAACGAACATGTTTTATTCAAATTCGTCCATATTTGCATTTACCATAAATTCATATACACCCACAGTCTTTTTATCGTATCTCATAGAATATTTCACCATCCTAAAATAAAATAAAATCTGTTTCCACGAGGTTTATGTCCTTATTATTCTTGGGTCCAAAAAGACCCGACCTGGCCAACGCGACGCACTAAAGCTGCGAGCCCGTTTAGCAACGGCTACGATTGCACGATCCCGTCGGCGGCACTTAAGTTGCACACCCCTGCTCGACGCCGTGTAACGATTTACGCACGTGTGTCGCCGTAGCGAAGAGTAACGAGCACGCGTCACGTTTTCGTTGCACGGATTTCAAGCGATAAATTTACGCGAGCGTGGACGACGCACGTACGATACATGCACGCGCGGGAGCGCACGCGCGGCCGCGCGGTCTCAAGCTGGTAACGAGGAAGGACATTATAAAAGTCACGGTTAGGAGAGCGAGAGAAATATCCCGCGCGGAAGGGACGGTCAGGGAAGAAGAAGAAAGACGGAGCGAGGAGTCGATGTACGAATAATTGCCGGAGGACGAGGAATAATCGAGAGGGGTGCGAGTCTACGTCAGCGCCGGTTGGCCCAATTCCTTTCGGTGGGATCGATGGCCAGCCAGCCGTACGAAAAGGACGATTTCAGAACGTGACTGCTTACCCACGGGTCAGTCACGTCCCGTGGAATCAACGTCTTCTTTCTCTTTTTTTTTCGTTTCGTTGTTGTTCTTTTTTTTCCATCCCCTTCCGTCTTTCCTTTCTTTTGTTTCTCTTCGAAGGGAAAACGGTAAACACCGGGCGGTCGAGTTTCGAGTTTCGATGGCACGGATGAACGGGAACGCACCAGACGAACAGGGGTATTCGACGAATCGATTGATATTTTTCATCGACCGGTAGGGAGTATCGATGGCGATGCCGTCCGTGTCCGGATCCGCTCCGCCGGGCGAGTTATTTTATCTCTTACTCGAATCGCGCGTTAACTGTATGTTGTTTCAACGAAGCCCCGCTGGCAGTGGCTCGTCCGTATTTTATTGGTAATACAGCCGGCTTGACGTTGACAGGTAGCTGGTTGCACGCTCCGTTCGATTTTTCGCCGTGGAGATTGCCGAGGGAAGACAAGCTGGCATTCGTCGGTAATTAATGGACCGCGAGTTGACGAGGCCAGCCGGGGACGTTGTACGCCACGGAAGCGAGACCATTTCGATTCGATGTTAATCGAGTTCGAGCATCGGTGTAACGGTAATTTGATATCCTTAAGCCAGTGATCCTTGACCGCAGGAGGACTTCTACACAATTGAACTCCTGGCGGCGATGGGAAACCACGCCTCAAAATTTAAACTTTAACCGACTTGAATTGGGTGATCTTATTCTGAGAAAATCGGATTAATTCACCTCTTGAACAAAGTTTTACGAAGACTAAACAAACTAGATTTAACATCGTTGTTCTGAAAAAAAATTTTCTCGAGAGATACATTATTAACATTCATCATATAATCTACATACGTAACATATGTTACAATGTTAAGTACTATATCTTAAATTTTATAAGTGTTGACTGTCTCCTTTTCCAATTTAAAACTCTATCTAATTTGCTAAGCTTGTTAAACCAATTTTTAATGAATTCATTCCAACAAAATGTTTGTGCAAGCGCAATCTCTCTTCGTTCTATATATAATGTAACAATTTGTTCTCGATGAAACAACCTAGAATTCAAACATAAAGTACACTAGTCTGACTTTACATTTACGTTCTCGAGGAGATTATCTCCTCGAGAACGAAATATTAAAGACTCTTCCTCCGAAGAGTAAACTATCAAAACGAAAAACAGCTAACAATGAATTATTCGAACGTTTGTTTCGACGATCTCTTACTTTCTCTACCGAAGACTTTTCAACTCGCGAAGTCGTAACCGTGGCCTTGCCGCGGGAAACTTCGCCGTGACTTATTTTACAGCTTCCTTTTCCTCCTTTTTTAAACTCGAACCAACACATGTTCCACGAGCATGTAATTATCGCTCGCGGTCGTTACATATTTACCGCTCGTAAGGGTTTAATGGATCATAAAGTATTCAAAAGCAGGCGCCGCGGCTCGCGTGTGCGTGTTTACGTGTGGGAAAAACACACATGGCCGTTCACACGGAAAATTAAACGAACGATAAATCACGTTACAGATAAAAACGTAGAAAAAAGCCTTTAAATAGGGGGCGAGGGTGAGAAGGAGAGCGAAAAAGAAAGAAAGAGAGGGAGAATGGAAAGGTGGCAGGATTATTTATGCAAACGTACGTACAATCGCGACGTTCTTGTATTCACTGGGTCTTCCATTCTGTTTCCGACCCCCCGTGTACACTTGTTCCCTTTTGCTTTCATCCAATATTACTTTCCAATTCGTTTCCCGGTGCGGCGTGTTTTTTTCTTATCGGCATGTTCAACGACGCGATGAAAAACTCGAGTGCGCGCAATCGGCGTAGCCGATTTGACACGCTTTGAACGTTAAATTAAATGCGACCCCGTCGTGGAACCAGACATTTTTCGCTCGAAAATCATAAATAAAGGAATTCTTAACCGAGAGGTGTAGTGGACGAACCGATCATGTCGTGCAAAGTGTGAATGTGCAAAAGACGAAAATTAATATCGTGGAAAGGCAATGTTTTGAGCGTTAATATTCTCTCCTATGGTAACGCACGTTAAATAAACGAAATATTAGGAAAAACTAAGGAAATTTGTGTTATGAGTCTTTGGAGTTTCGATTGTCAATAATACAAAACACATCGATATCAAGATAAGCTTCAAGAAATGAGAGAAATATATTGCTTCAAAACTGGTAATCGTTTAAAAATAAAGGAAACTCATTAATTTTACTATATATAATAACAACAAAAATCTAAAACCTCCCTAGATTAATCATTCATTTATATAGGAATCAAAAAGTCATTTACCATTTTTCAATCCGATCATTCGTTAGCGAGTAACAATCATTTAAAGTTTACCATTGGGACTCTCGACGCTCAATATCTCCTTAATTTTATTATATATAATAATAATAAAAATTTAAAACCTCCCTAGATTAATCATTCATTTATATAGGAATCGAAAAGTCTTTTACCATTTTTCAATCCGATCATTCGTTAGCGAGGTACAATCATTTAAAGTTTACCATTGGGACTCTCGACGCTCAATATCTCCTTAATTTTATTATATATAATAACAATAAAAATTTAAAACCTCCCAAGATTAATTATTCATGTATATAGGAATCGAAAAGTCTTGTACCATTTTTCAATCCGATCATTCGTTACAGAGATGTAGGCGATTGAAGTTTACCATGTTGGGACTCTCGACGCGGCCCGCTCGGAGCTGGGGTTTGTTTACTTCTGGGTGCGCGCGCGACTCCCGCACGTGACTATGCGCTCGCGCGCACGCAGTCACGAGACTAAGCGCTCGCGTGCACGCAGTACGAAACTGTTCGCCCGCGCGCAGCTCCACGTGGCCACTGGCCATGCGTTCGAGCGCCTAGAGACTTTAACTGCGAATATCTCCGTAACCAAAAGTCGTATCGAAAAATGGAAAAGGACTTTTCGATTCGTCTTGACGCTAGCTATTCATCTCCAAGAAGTATCCTGCATTTTTATTAACAATTGCTTACATTTCCATAACGAAACCTCGGATTAAAAAATGAAACAGGAATTTTACTATGTATATAGTAAATATAATTCTATACATACATATAAAATGCATTGTGGGTAATTAAAACGCGTCAAACTTTTCTATTTATGGGCCAATTTTGCTCATACTTGCAGGAAATGTTTGTTAGTCGATAAGAAACTGTTTTAGTGTGTTTTGCATTCGATAGGTGGAGATTGATGTTCTTTATTTAATCTATTTTTCTTTTTATTCGTTTGGATGATTGATTGTCTTTACATTAAACCTAGAAAAGTCGTAACTGATAACCACCTAGTAGTTGGAAGAAAAAATAGAGAAGCTTAATTAAATACTAGTGGAAGAAAGAAACTGTAATGAGATAACAACTGCTTCCGAGCGATGCCTATATAGTTAAACAGCAGAATACTGCAGGATCCTTCTTCGTTCAGCCCAACTACTTCATCTCACTGCTCATCGACCTCCTACTCTTCGACTCCGTCTACTACGTCTTCTTCATCTACATACCATTCAGCCTCATCGTTTAACTCTACAGCGTCCCTCCACTTACCTCATTGTAACCCAAATTTACTTACAGTAGCGCATCTGAATGTCATTATAAATTCGACTAGCAACCAGCAGTCGCCGCTCGACTGAGAGAACGCTTCTGGGTTAGGTCTGAGGATAAGTAAAATTCTCCTTAATATACATAGACACGATGAAACTTTTGCATCTGTTAACTTTTGTTAATGTCGGGGATCACGGTGAATTTTACTTTGAAAAATTATAAAGAAAGAAGTTAAAAGAATTGAACGTGAATCAAACGAAGCACACTTCTCATATACGTAAATCGCTCGCGTTCTTAAAAGAGCAAATCAATTTTCCCTAAATGTATTTAAAAAAGTTTTTCGTGCCACTTCGGTGGTCCCTTCGAATGCGTTCGGTAATTTGTGTATAATGACTTCGACTTTTTGTTTAACGGTAGTTTCCTTACGGATCGTAATTCACACGGCAAGTGATTAAGAAAACGTCATTAATTGGGACGTGCTTTTCTGGATAACTTTATGTAATCGCTATTGAACTTCGCTGTGTATCGTTTCCGAAAGACTAACTTTGACTTTGTACTTTGAGGATCTACGATCCGTTATGAACTGGGTAATACTTCGTACAATATTTGTGTAGATTATACTACTTATTAGTAATTAATTCACGCTTGCCTTGGGTACAAAGCCAGAGACCGGATTAAAGTTCATTCTGCCTTTGCTCCGGTTATAAAACGAATTCCCGTTCAATTTTTTTATGATGTTAAGAAATAAATAAAAAAGAACAACCTTTAATCCGTTATTTCTTCAATAAAAGTTTCACTTTCGATTATGAAACGAAATTACATTTCACGTTACGTACATGAAGGATTATCTCAATACTCGTTCAATTAAATGGGCGTTGTCAATAAATCACTACAGAATATCCTGATTTTAACACGATGACCTCAACGTCACTCACGCATAGCCGACATGGATTTTCATTACGAGATTACTGGATATGATTGAACAATTTTTAAAAAATTGCAAAAATGAGTATCAATATAAATATTGGATTATATCATTTCTAATTGTACAAAAACATTTTAACCTCATAGGATATTTCACCATTATTAGTATGATGGTGAACATGTTAAATAAGAAGGATAAAATTCTCCTCGTCTCTGTTGGATACTGTCAAATAATTCTTGAACAGTGACAGATAAGATTGCCCAAAATATTTCAAGATATACTAAAGAATTATTCTTGCGAAATAAACGCGATTTCGACGCGAACATTTTACGCTAGAAATATTTATTTACGACACGAAAGCGTCGAGGATGCCTCAAAATCAACTTCGGTTTTTCGAGTGGAATATACAGAGTATCCTGCAACAAGTGGTACGACTGAGAAGAAGCCGTACCTGCGTGGAAAAATAAATGGCAAACGTAGAACTGGATTGTGCTCTGCGTGGTTTCGTTTTCGAGAAACTCGTGTTCCAATTTCGTGACGTACACGTGCATATGACTAATATCAGAATAAATTTCGACTTTACGGATCTCTCCGCGAGCGAACGTTTTAACTGGTGTTTTCGTCTGCAAACATTGGCGAAGTCTACATTATGCTGTTCGTAAACGTAAGCGCCAGTAAAAAAACCTGTCGAGAAAACAGCTCGCTTTGTTTAACGTTTGTTTTCTTCATTACATTGCTTTCACTTTGCATTAAATTGAACGATATTGTTCAATTGGCCTTGCACCGGCAAACATAATCCCAGGCGTTATTTCAATCGAACGTTACGTAATCATGAGAGTTGGTAATGATAGCTGCGAGCGAACTGACGCGTGTGTATTATGCGAGCCGACTCCATTGCTGTAATTAATTTCTGGTTTAGTATTCAGTAGCATACGTTTATATATATATATGTCCAGGTATATAGAGATATATTCCAATTCATATAAATAATTCGTTCTAGGATTAGTCGAAGACGATGTAGTTTATTTAAATATTTTTACATAGTCGAGCATCTTCGTAAAATCTACGTAAAGAACGCCCTCACGTTTTTGACTCTATATGATTGCCAGGAGATATATTCCAAACTAAATTATCAAATTTTCTGTTTAAGACTGCATGGTTCAGTTCTTTATTTTTCATACTTTTCAGTAATTCTATCATAGGTACAAAAAAATGAGCAAGTAGAGCAGAATAAGACGATAAGAACACTTCAAGGAATTGTATATGAATTTTAATTTTCATGTTCCGAGGCAAACGAGCGGCTGTCCAATATCTTATCTGCGACATTGCGCGTGTCCACGATTGACAAATTATTCGCCATTAGCGTCGACCCGATGCGTGCAACGTGTAACGATCCACCGTGAAAAAAAAGGCCAGCCACGCGATGATATATTATGGCCAACAACGATGTAGCACAAATTATTCGTTAAAAGTCTAATAACCGACAGGAAATATGAACGAAAGTGGCTCCGTGGAGCCCGTTTCTCTCTCGTATCCAACGAAGTGGAAGGAGGACGCGACATTATCTAACAATTTCATCGCGACGATATTAACGGTTTGCTTCATTTACATACTATGAGCAGAGAAAATAGAAGACGACCGATAAAAATCACCGGTTGACCGTGGAGATGAAATAAAGCATGTCGTAATGCTTTAATAAACGTCACGTGATAGCGGGCCAACCTTATCGTCTCGGTGCACAATGAAACGGTAGTAATAATCCAGTCTCGTGCGGATAAGGATCGCCGGTTACCGCGGGAAGACGAAGTTCCAGCGGTTTCGGCGTCAAAATTCGAGTCGATACAAATGGCCACGGTAAAAGCGCCGGAAGCGCCAACACGTAAAATAACGAGTAATTCGCCGCTTTTATGTACGAGTCCCGCGCAATTATTCGGAGGGGAATTTATTCGGACGAAATTGCGGGGTTCCCGGGAATAAAAATAGTGTACAGTTTGCGTAGAAACGTGGTATCTTAACATTTCGTATTAGGTTGGTCCGTGGAAGACCATTAACGTACTAAGCCATACCATCAGTGCAGCAACCCAGACTTGAATCGTGCCATTAGTAACTAAACGTAGACCTGACCAGTGTTAACCCAGAGCATTGCTGTAGCGATAGTTCTGTAGACCAGACGAGTAAGAAATTACACGATATCACGCTTACGTGCAAATCGGAATAGTGTTCTTAATGTCCCTTTGTGGGGAATTCATTTCGAATCCTGTGTATATTTTCTAAGTTTCTCTGGAATATTTTCAATCTTCATTTCCGACAAGATATCTGTGCTGATGTATTCACTTTTTTCATACTTTTATTAAATACCTCGATGCTAAGGTACTGAATAACTTCGTGTTCCAGTTTTTACATATTTAGATATTTCAAAAGAATTCTATATACAATTACATTAACCGAAGTAACTTTTTCAATAACCAATTTTTATTTGAAAATGATTACAAACTAGATACACAAAAATATAAAATGTACGCGTATAGTTAGAGAAAACTATTATTTATCATCTTTTGAATTCCCAGAACGCTCATGATCCATGTTTCTTGAATTACATTGTCACTCTCACAAAAATACAAATCAACGTTATACTCCTTGCAAAGAATATCTAATTCCTTTTGATTCTAACGATGTGTTTATAATTTTAATATAATACGAATCACTATAAAACTTCTTCGCGGCATTAAGGTAATCTCCGCTATTAGAAAAAGTGTACCCCATAAATGTTAGCTTCTCCTGAGTGCAGCGCTCTGTGAAAAAGGTTGGGAAGCCTCGCGTTAAAGGATATATTCAGGATATGCACGGGAACATATTCACGCGAGATACATACATACTCGTGCGAGATGAGCGCGTCGAGGCATTTCGTGCGAAGTCCGTTGAAATCTGAGAGTGAGGTAACTTACAAAATGTAGCGGGACCGTAATTATAACACGAACACTGTTATAACATATTCGTGTGCTCTATAACTCTTCTAACCCGCTATACGCTTTAACTTCTGCGGAACGTATGTAATTATTATCATTATCAAAGTAGGAAGTGTGTTTGAAAATTATATTTAAGAACCACGTGGCTATATCATTTGTAGGATTCCACATTACTTTCAAAATTGGTCTACGTTGGTACGTGTTTAATTAAAAATGTACGACTACGTCTTGTTTCTTAGGAATTATTGTTAGCTCGCTAAAATTTGCATACAGTTTTAAATATATTTTAATTAGGAAGAGGTTAAACACCTTGAATGCTTGCATTGAGTTAATCAGGAAGGTTAGATATTCGTAATGCTTGTATTGGGTTAATTGATAACGTTGGAAATCTGTATACTTACAAGAGAGTTTAAAGAAAATTCAAAGTTTTCGTGATGCTCCACGTAGTAAATAATGATTGTACAAAGAAATGTGTCAGACCTTGTTTGTAGACAATTTCCTTATTTTTATTTTGTGTAATAATAATTCTTGCAATAAATACACTAATCTCGCACTTGTAACTGAGTAACATCGCACGCAAAAATTCAGATTCAAAGACGTGGAATATTGTACATAACTTTCAAACAAATCGAGCGGAATAATTGCAAATTGAACAGATTCTTGTACGTGCATGTATAAATAAACGCACCCATTGTCGACAGTTTACGTCAGTTGCCTAAGCTGCAAAAAAAAAAAACCGTGAAAGTTGCCTGGAAAGTGGCACAAATAACAGGGCACCCCTTTAAAGCGACCGAACTATATGCAAACGTATTACGTCCGTTTTATTTTTCGCCCCTTCGTGCCTCCGCCCATTACCGGCCGATGTTCGAAAAGTTGGCGAGACGGCGTGAAGTCTGCCCTCGATATATGTGTCAACCGCGGGCACTTCCGGTACAGATGCAATCGCGCCCCGCTATTTGCCTTCTCGTTCACCCGAACCCGGGCCACTCAATACGCTCGAACTTGCCCGGCTGTAGACACTACTCGAGGGGCCAGAAATTAAATTCGAGGCACGTGTACCGTCCGTCGAATTTATCATCGTATAAATAATTCCGTACGTACGATACCATCCCCTGCTTATATTCCCTCCCTCGTTCGTTCCCTCTGTCCCTTCCATCCTGCTCCATTCCCGACGATTTAACTCGAGGATACTTAAGCATCAACATTAAAACGAGCACTCGGTTATCTCGGCATCGGTTTCTCTTTCGCTATCGTTGGCCACCCTCGATTCCTTGCACGGTCGCGTTTATCAAAACTTTTCTGTCCATTTGACGCTCTGAATTTCAAGCGAATATCGAGAGAGATGGAGAGAGGGGAGAGCCACTGCCAGTGCTCGCCGTCGTGAATAACTGAAATTCATATCGACGTCATGCTCGATGGCGATAATAAAAAAAGTGGCACAAGTGAGATGCACGGGAAGTTGACGTTGTCGTCGCCGCCACCGAAACTCATTATCCGGCAATTTTGGCGGATATGGGTCAAACGGCGCTTCTCCGCGTCGCTCGTGTCTCATTTACCATGGCCGGGTCGGGCGGCAGCGGGGGGGAAGAGGGAGGGAAATTAACTGGATAAAAAGAAATCGACAACGATCGTTAACGCGCTCGACGGGATCGGTAACATCATTTTTACAGCCCGAGGGACACCTAGGCTAGTCATCGGCGTCGTGTCAGGGACGAACGAAGTGATTTCTGTAATAACACGAGGAGACCCTCGAGACGCTCGACGAGAGCACGAGCTAGAGTGCAAAGACTGTTTTCACCGTGACAATTGTACGTAGTCCTATCCAGGTCGAGAATCGAACGTTTTTTCATCGGGGAATCGCGTCGATCCATTGTTAATGCTGTCATTACGGGAGAATATAACAATTTTAATAAATAAGTAGCGATTGTTCTGCTCGTTTTACGACCTCTTGTTAGGAAAAGGAAAATTTCTTTGGTAGCGGGAGAACGGGAAATTTCATCATAGGATGTCAATTTTAATCAACCTTTCAGAATAGAACGAAATTGTAAAAGCAGAATTGCATTTCGTTAAGAAATTTCCTCGACCGTACAATCTTGCGAAGAAAATTGTATTATTGCAACGTAACTCGAAGAAAGTAGAACGTTTTTAATTGCGCACGAAAAATGAAATGTATATAGTAGTTGACTGTGAATGTTTATGTATTTATGATGAATAAAAATATCGTGAAAACAATGGGACGAATCATAAATAGATGTTGTTTCGAACTTATCTGCTTACTATCTTTACGATATGAAGTTGACCTATCTGGTGAAAAACACAGTCCTGAATTCAAATAAATTACAGGATTACATTGTGCTGTCAGTAAAATATGTTCACGTTGAGATTAAAATCCTTACATTACGAAAATGAAATTTTCAAATTGCTTCATGCTTTTAGTAATTTTTAATGAATTTCTTTTACTTCATATTTTACATAGAAAAAAGTTAAACTTTCTGCTCAAGGTTGTAGCCTTTCAATACATCACTTTTTCGTTATATGACAGGTGAACAATTTTCTAACATTATAACAGGTGCTTTTCTAAAAACCGTATCGAGTAAAATACGAAAGTGAAAGGAAACTGAATTAAAAAAATAATTTTTGACAGAACTGCTTACAAACCATGACGAGTAATAAAGACAAATGAAGCAATAGAATGCCAGCAATGCTAACCTTTTTCTACTCTAAACAATCCAGCAATCCCTACAACTATTATTTACAAAAATAACCGAAATTCTACACTATTACTATGACCACACGTCCCAAAGTTGAAACACTTGTAAAAAAACCATTGATAAAAGATTGGATACTCCATCTTATGTAAGCTGGGTTTGTTGCACACACGCTGGGAACAGGTTATTTTTTCGAAACATCTGGTGGAAAGCTGTGAGAGTCGATCGAGTGGCTAAGCAAGGATTTAGGGAGCTGAAGGTTGCTTTATTGTCATAGGTCGTTCTATTGACCACGTGAGCTTCTTTCCAGCGACTTCACCCTCGAAAGCGATTCAAAGACACGATATCGTAAACGCAGTGATCCCATTGAATCGGCTTTTTTTTTTTAGTAATCCTCTTCGCAGCAGACTTGTATGAAGTAAATAAATACATGACGCGAATAATTTGTCCAAAGGGAAGCGTCATTGATGTATTTACTTATGGTACATGTGTAACCTGTCATTGAACATTATTATCTATAGGAGGTGAAGCGTTCGAACTGTTCCGGATACTTGGAATTCGGCAATGTTCTCCATGCGTGACGGTATATTGAAGCTGAAAGCATGCATTAACCGACCTGTGATCAATGCGGCGATTAACAGGTCAATTAGGTAAACGAGACCACGTTACGCTCGATAATAAACAAGCATCCTGAGCGTCAAAGTGGAGAATTGACGCGACACTCGACAAGAGCAAGTTGGCCAAGTTACGAGCTAGACGGTTGGTAAACAGTCATTGACGAAATACAAAGAAATAAGTTAAATATTTATTAAAGATGCCCAGACCCTTGTCATATTCACATTTTCACGTATGATCTGCATACCTATTCTAGCATGTTTATTTATAGGCTGTGGCTTGATTTGCTTGAAAGTCTGTGATTATAAGTTTTCATAAAGTAAAGAAATAATTGTTGGGATATCTATTTCCACTGTTACGTAACGAACGATTGGTGCATGCCTTACTGTAACATTTTATGATATAACCTCACTCATTTTTCTCTGTTTAACGGAATGATAAAACTGAGCCAACCGGATATCTATTGATAAATGCCATGTTCCTCGAGAAGATCTTATCGTTTGCCCCAAATCAAGAGTCGCGAAGATGTACTGGTTATAAATCCTGTCAAGCTGTCCCCACAGAAGTCACTCAAAGACAAAAAAGAATTTCCTTTAAAATTGTTCCGTTTGGCATAATATTTTATTGATACACCAAGACTCTCCCTAATGATTTAATCCCTCTCAAAAATTTTAATTTCTTATTTATATTTATTATACGGTCATGCAAGTGCAATTAATGCAAGACTAGATAAGTGATATCCAAATTTTACAGGGGTAATATTAAATTTGCATTGGTCAAATATTCCACATCGTTTAATATTTATTGACCTTCATTTAACATTGATCTATTATACTACATGTTTGAATCATACATCTGTATTTCCTTCATCCTTTGTATCAAACCATATCGTAATTCCCGTGGAAGTATCGCGGTATATATTTACTTTTTGTGCATTAAATTATTAATACAAAAGCCACAAGTGGTCTCGACGGTGCGGCTGTACGTGTAAGCGATTGGAAACGTGCTGTCGATCGCTGAAATTGTCACGTCGGCCAAATAATAAGTCCGAGAAACTTTAATAACTTGAGCAATTTCGCGTTAACTACTAGTTCCTTTTACTTTTTTAATTCGTTATCCGAACGTGCACGTGACAATGGAACATTTCTCACGTATACGACACGTCTTGGAGCATTACACGAAAGTTATAATATTTCGTCGAGAACACTACATAACCCGACACAACTTGTTTCTAGGTTAATGGTCGCCATATTTGTTTTTAATAGAATCATTAATTGTCCTTTTCAGAAGAATTGAAAATAAAATAGTCGAAATTATATGAACACTTCCATTATACTTGAATGATATTAGTCTCCATATTTTTTTTATAATTTATCTCAATTTTCTTTGGCTATTTGTACTTCTTCACTTCTATATTTTTTTGAATCGAGATATTTGTAACAAATAAATGGAAAATATTGTTTCGAACTGTTTTAAATTATTATCATTTCGAAGGCATTTTCGAGTCACAATGGCTAAAGATATTTTGGACTTCTTCGTTGGATTTCTCGTAGTTTAAGGAAATGTCAAACTGGCTCAATTTAGACAACCTTATACGATATTTAAAATGGAGACGACGAAATTGTGCAATCGAAAGGCTGCTTCGACAGCTGCAACGGCTGTCCATAAATCGCTACGAGCGCACTGCACGAGTATTTCGACGTCAATTTTTCTTCCGTGCGGAATGCTTATCGATCAAATTGCTATTCGTTCGTAACTCGTGCTTCTCGTCCCTTGGATCAGCTTTCGTGTGCAGTGTCTATCAGGCGCGTTATTTTCGATTGCCCTCTTCGTATACTCTCTCTCATGCGAGACTCGGTTACTCCTAGCAATTTCTTTGACTATTCATTATTCAATCGTTCAACTACACTTGAATTTCTATATCGACGAATTTCAACAAATACTGCTATTCTAGACAACGATACACGTATTTCGCATTTCATGATTTATAGAATTCTTATATTTTTATTTAGTGCAATATTTCTACTTTTTTACTAAGCCCTCAGAAATGTTTCATTTGAATAAAATTGTTTTAAAACGACAAAACATACGCTCACAATTTGTCCATACTTTTAGCAGTGCAATCACGATAAAATAAAAGTGAAATATTCATGAGAGGTCCTGAAACATGAAATCAAAGTTAATTACCCCTTTTCCATGAAAAGCCTAACCTACTTCGAAATTATCAACATAATATAAACACAAAAATCGGTGGTTAAATTACACCTTTACTCAGTCACGCGACTGCAATTTTCAATACGCTCTCGAAATATTTATTCTAACGTATTTATATAATTCCCTGTTAAACAAAGTCGTTTAAGACCGGTCTAATTGAATTTCTCGCGGTCGAACACGTCGAACAATATCGTCTAAATGATTTAAAAGCTTTCCAAGTGTAACTTCAATCTTAAATTAGTTGAAATTCGCTGCACAATAGGATAAGACTGATCTTAATGCGCCCAGAGCCACGGGAAGTTTAAGGTTCTCGGCGAAGCTTTAAGGACTGGTAAAAACTTTTGATTGCGATATTCAATTACAGCGAAGTACCGATTGTACGAATTCTACGCGACCCTTTTATTCGTTTTTCCCCTCTGCTTATATCGAAACGTCGCGGAAAGAAATAATGAGACGCGAAAGTTCACCGTAATTATCCAGAATTATGCATCGTTGGGATCGATCACTGGGTAAACAGTGTTTAACGATAGCGTAACAAGCAGCGAACGCGATTATTTTAAAGTCAACGAGGATGTAATTCAAAGTTCGTTCGGGAGCCAGTAGTCGGTTATTAGTAAGTTCAACGACATTGAACACGCCAGCAACTAATACTTCATACCAGCGTGATATTACATCTCACACTTGACGCCAGAGGATTTCCATCATCATCGCGAAGTCTATTTCCCGCAACTTCCGTACCTAACCGTCGAGATCTATTCAAATAGATCGCGTTCCCAAACACCGAACGCTTTTGCATCTAATACCGCATCCATATAGAACTGCAGGCTAACACAGCCGATGAATCCACTTCGCTCGTGTTTCCTTTTCGAACCTCCCTTACCGCCTCTATTCTCTGGCCTTTCGTGAAATTTCCACGCAGATAACCGTTTCTCCTTGCCACGCTATCGCAATCCCGAAAAACCTGACGTTTCGTTGCGTTCAATTTGTATCCTTCAAGATATACATGGTAATTTTCCTCCGTTTTCGTCTGCATCTTTCGTGGTTGCATTCCTTTCGAAACGGGCGCGATCAGCAAATTATCAGAACTTTAATGCATCGCCTTTATCATCTACGAACTACATTATTTTTTGTTTCCGGAAGGAATGATAGAATTAGATATTATTGAAATAGTTTATCATCAATTGGAGTCGTTGTTTCATTAAATAGATTAATTTTATTTATTTTTATTATACTAGATACTAAGATTTATTTCGACACGAACATTCATGGTTAATTATTCTCAATCATGTCTTGAATAATTACGACAATACGCCATATTAAGAAATGATACGCTAACCCTTGAGTAAAATAATTAATATCAAGATTGACAAAATTATGAAATGGATTTTTGAAAATACACAGTTACATCAGACAGAAATGGACAAAATTCAAGTCGAATAATCGACCAAGGAGATTGAAAATACAGATTCATTATTCGAATAAAAATAAGACAATAATCCCACGAGATAATCCTCCAAATAAGTCTCCGACAATAATATATAGAAAGTCTCTGGTAGAAAGTTCAATGCGTGTTGAGGAAGAAATAAATTTTCAATCGTGATCCTGGTCCCTCGTCAGCAAACAGAGTGTAGAAACATTAATAAAACAGTGCTGACACGTGAACAGGGTTAACCTTGATTCCCACTAATGCTCAAGGGAGACGACGCTGAAGTGATGATCACGCCACGCTCATACTCGTGGGACATGAGCATTAACACCCTTAAATATTTAGCATGACTAGGTACAGTTCGATCGGTGATTTTTACTTTAAGAAGATCAACTTGAGTCAACTAATCGTAGATAGCTGTCCAGCTAAATTGATGATCAAGTTTCATTTAGTTATTGCTCGAAATCACCATAATAATTGCAAACAAACGTAAACGTCCTCACTAAACTATCCCAAGTGGAAAAAAAGTAATTTTTGAATTAAAAATAGTCCAACGATACAGCTAAGCAAAATAAAGCTTTCTTATACATAATTTCAAAATAAATACATTTATGTCATGCATTCGCCGAGTCAGATAATTACAACAAATCATTTTATACGTTGCAACGCACGCACTGAAACACATACGCGATGATTTAATTTCGAATCCCCCTTATAATTTGCATACAATTACACAAAAGCTATAGGGGTTTCGCGGAGTACTACAACAACGTACACGAATTATTCTTTCAATTAGTCACGAACACATTCCCCGCCCAATTATGAATTATTTCGCCCTCCGGCGATACGGCACGGCGCTAACGAATAACAGCTGCCTGGAGCGTTTATCTTTCTCCTCTGGTGTACGACCAGGAAAATGTTAATATCGGAGGGCGCTATTCTTCGTAAGTACTCCCAAAGATAAGAGGATTGCGCCGATATTCCTATTACGTTGCTCCTACGCCATGGGACGGGAACGGCTGCGTTCGTAGGTACGGGTTATTACAGCAATAAATAGTACTATTAAGAGTGACACGCTGAAAGTTCCGTCTCTTTGGGGCTGGTGGCCAACTGGGCGGAGAGCACGGCTTGCGCAAAGTCGAAAGGACGGTTCGAGTAGCACCGATTTTCCTAGGAAATATCGTTCGAGCCGAAGAGGCACGACGTACCACGAGGCTGCTGCCAGATTGGCCGATTTATCGGCGTTTCAGCGACTTTGGTGACCAGTCCCCAGAAACGGGGATCTACCTCGGTATCGTCGACCATCGCCCATTGACCGTGGAAAATCGTATTTCACGAGTTTTTGAACGGTCGTCGCGGACTATGGAAAGGCATTCGTTATCGCGTCTCCGATCCACGTCTCTTTATTTAATTTGATTCATACGCGTGACCGTCGCCGAAATAACCGTGGAACGAGCTCGCCCCGCCGCCGTATGCTTCTTTGTTTAATTTGATTTGTACGTATATCGGAAACGGATGACAAATGTTTATGGAACAGGGCGTCCTTATGCGGGCTTTTAAGCCCGTTCGTTATCGCGCGAGAAGAAGAATCTGGCGAACTCTGCGAGTTTCGAAGCTTCGTGTTCCCCGTGGTTCGCGTCGGGATTTTCTGGAAATTTCACGATTCGCTGGAAATAGTTCCCAAATAAAGATTCGGGACGTAATAAATGATTATATAATGTGTCACGGAGATTTAGTGGCACCGGGGCGGGAAATGAATCGCCGATGGACACGTTACGGTTACTTTGCGAACTGGGTGAGAATCCCTTTGGAATTCTTTCAGTTCTATTCTAGGACAATTGTATGCATGCACCTATTACGACTGTATTTACAACGTATGATCAAGATATTATTAATAACTTGTTTATTACTACAGTAAATTTCATGAAGATATTCATGCAATGTCTTGTTAAATGTATGATATGGGACAAATAGTTTCAATTGGACATCGCTCTTACTTTGCTATAAAAAAAATAAGGAATATTTATCATTTTTCAACTCGAGATATGAAAATATTGTTTTAAACTCCTAAATAGAAACTAGCTGTAAGACTAGCTGTAGATTGTAAAAAAGGGAGTGTTTATGGAATAAATACGACTTCTTATCCGAAAAGATTAAAATATAATATTAATGTACACAACCAAATCAAGGGAAATTTGCATTCTAAATTGACTCGCGTGACAAAATCCTGCGCGCGTATCAATCTGTCGTGGAATCTGCGTTTCAGTAATCGATCACTGTATCCTAGCATCATCAGCGATTCGGTAAGATACCGGTAGCATTCCCCATTCTCGCCCCTTTAATTCACACGATCGCTTGGTCGATCCTTTCGGCCATCGGCGGTACGATTCCATCCTAGATTGTTGGATATGCGCATCGTAAATACGCAAATTGTACGAAGTTGGCCGATTCGGCCAATTGCGCCCGGCCGGTCAATTTTGAACGATCTTAATCTGGAACCGCGATTGAAATTCATGAAGCATAATCACCGGCGAAATTTCCGCGAACGGATTGGACCGTGTTCTGCAAATCGTCCGCGCGCATACATCCACTTGGTTTATTGTTTAAAACATTGATCAGCAGCCCCAGGCAATTACCCTACGTGTCGCATCGGCGGCATTATTCTTCGAGCGGAATTAGTTCTGAATATACCGGCCGCGAGCATTATTCAATGAAAATCGATGAGCAATCGAACGATTAGCGAAACGATTACAACCCCCCACACGGAAGATCCCCGCGTTCACCGTGGAATGTGTTTCTTTATGATCAATTTTGTGTATGAAATTTAGCGCGCAATGTGATTTTCCTCCGTTTAATACCGGGACAGGGAGATTAATTGTTTCGATTGTATATTCAGAGATGTCTGCTCGATTGGTCATTAGCATTGGTTGCATATACGTCTCGTCGATGAATAAAGATAGGAGCAATTATTTTCTAATTTGCACAACTATTTTAAACCAGAGATTTAAAAGCCATTTTCCTTTACTCGTACGTGTTGCTTTTAACTTTGGCGCGTTTTTATTTGGTCTTGTTACGGAATAAAAATAGAGCTAGTATTTGCCAGGACGTGCATTTGTGTGCGTATTTTGTTGCAAATTCAGATAAAGAATTTAACGTCCAAGCAGTTGTTTCGTTACAAGCACCTTAACAACGTGTCAAGCATTCGCACCTATTGACCATAAACAAATTAATCGTCACTGTCTTATAACTGTAAAAGAATTTTCTGTTCTTTTACTACGTGCAAGCTTAAACTCTCGAGATGAATGCTTCATCTTCGGATGAATTTTTAATTCATGCTTCCAGTCTTGAACCTTAATTGGCAATTATACGCAAAATTTATGGGGCTCTCTCGCAAACTACCGCGATTAACTAAGTTGAGGGGAACGTGATGTAAAATTTTGAACCGTTCATTCGTGAATATCGGTTCAATGTCTACATTCTCGTTAATAGTATGCGTGCAACATTTGGAGGTAATCATGGGATAAATGCATGATTGTTAATCCTCTGAAACGACTCTGATAGAACTTTTCGAATTACGTTTACGTGACGGACTATTTCAAATAGCAAATATTGTCATTTTTATAGAGAAATTTTACAATCCATTCATTCTTTGCAACATTGAAAATATTCAAGTACAAAAGGATCGTTAATGCAAGAATGATATTCAAGTGTTATTAAGATACTAGTGGTTGTTTTCATGTACGTGATTCCTAATGATAAACTGTTTAAAGATCGTTTTATATATTTTACAGAAATCACTGATGATATTTGTTTTCCAAAGCAGTTAGTAGGAAGAGACGTTGAAATATCTACTGCAGTATTTCCAGATGATGAAAACTCTTTTTCTTTGTATTAATCCAGAATACTCCTTTCATTCAGTTTCTTTAAATCGAAGTTCCCGTGCGTGGCCATTTTTCAAGTTCTTTTCACCCTTCGTTGACAGATCCAGACAGAGTATACCTTCGCACTGTGAATCGTTTTCGAAACCAATCAAACTTTTTCGTATCGAGTATTTCGAAATAATGTTGAAGTCCCTCCTCCAACACGCTGAAACGATTCTTCTCCAGTTTTGAAATTATCGTTCGGGTCTCAAATTATAAGAACGTTTATACGTCAAGAACAAGAGTATTCCCAACTGATCATAGCTATTTACAGAGGATTTCACATAGTACCAAAGCACAGGACCGAACCGTATAAGAAGATTTCACACATCAACGCAGCATTTCTACCAATTACGTCTCGCTTCCATGCATCGCTAGGGGAAGGATGATAAACCAGCCCTAAAAAAAATTCATAAATTTACTCCTTCGGAACAACTTTATAACCGTCACTTTTAATCCATTCTTCATACAAAATATTGCCCCCTCGCGTCCCAGTGTGCCGCGTGACGTCCAGTGGTGAAACACTGTTTCAACGCAAACAAAGGTGCACACAAATACCCGGGGTTCCAAGCTCCCCGCTGTTCCAGCGTCCAGGTATAATAGTACGCGTGTCCAAGGGAAAAAAAAATGAAAACTGTCCAACCGCGCTACTTATACTTCCGTGCACGATAACGCGTCGCGAGGTTTGATAAGCCCCAACGTGCGGCATTAGACACGCGTCTCGACGTTTATCACCCGCCCAGGAATTTCTCTCGCACGGCGTAACGTAATCCTCTACCCCTCCCCCCTTCGTTCGCGCTTTCCCTTATTTATTCCTTACAAGCCTCACCGCGTTCGCTCTCACACCCCTACATTTTTTCACGAGCCAATGTCCACCGTACGTGCCACCTTATTGCGGCGCGTGCGGCGTTGCTCAAGTCGGTGTTTGCCAGGCCGCATTCATATGTAACGAGGCGTTCGTGTTGAAAGGAGGACGCGTGCACCGGTTCGTTGTGTTTTATGTAGTTGATAGATTCCAACTGGTCGACCGGCTGGCCTACATTCGTGCTTTCGAACCGGGAGCGAGCGAACGAGTCCCTGCGATCTCTTGCCCGACACTGTCGAAGAAAAGAGGCCGGATGAGGCTGTTCCGGGATACCGCCTCTTATTCGGATTTCATTGATCCGTCGATGGAAGCGTTATTCGGGCCAGAATGCCCCCGAGTTAGAGCCATCCACCGTCCACCTGCCTGTTTACCGTTGAAGCTATTATGCGGGTTGATTATTAGCCTCGTCGAGGCGTCCTATTGAAGGACAAAGATGGTTCAGCCCTTCCACTATACAGGACGCGGTGGATGCGGGTATCAGCTTCCGCTAGAAACGTTGCTACTTGATTATATCACGTTTTGGAATTGTTATTCCTAGCGGGAATTGAGGTAATTCTAGGTTTCATGTGGCAATGGTTACAATAGACACTACTACACTCATTTTCTTACACTTTCACTTCTATGTGTTTGTATGCATGGAGAGGTTCATGTTTTTATTCGAGTATTTTCAAATTAAAGACATTAACCCTTTCAGACCTGGCGTCTATAATTGAGAACAGAAAAGTAGCACACACAAAACCGACACCGTTGTTTAGTTCGAATGTTCTTATTTATGCACATGAAGAGAGACCAGTTTTCCTGGAAAATTACACTATTAGAATTTTTTATTTCATTTTTTCCATGGCAATTTTAGCCTAAGGTAACCCTAAAAATTAAGTTACATTAGTACGAGAAAAAAAATAACTCAGGTCAGAAAGAGTTAACCATCCTCTTGTCTGTTTATCTGGGAAGGTGTATGCCGTTTGATTATTATTCTCGTCGAAGCAGTTATTTGAGGACAATGATGGTCCAGTCCTTCCACTGTACAGGACGCGGTGGACTGAGGGGTATCAGCTTCTACTAGAAGCTTTGGTACTGGATTATATCACATTCTGAAATTGTTATTCCAATCAGGAATTGCAGTAACTCTTGAGCTCAACTGGAGAATGGATATTCTTACACTTTCGTTTCCATTAATGACAGCAGATTCTCGCTATTTATATTTATATACAATATTATGTTTCTCTTGAAATTGTGCCTCTAGTTCCAAATAAAAAAATTAACCATCAACTTGCTTGCTTACCACGCCGTTATCATTAGTTTCACGATGACGTTTTAAAAATTTAAGAAAAGACGTTCGACTATACAACAATATAGTATAATTGACATAAAATTACACTAATCCAACTCCCGTTACGTATTACTCCATTGACGCTATTATTATGATTTGATTACTGACTTCCCAAAGTCGTCCTAATTGCCGATCAAATTCTATTGAAATCAACTGCATCGTAGGTCATGGAAAACATAATTTTCACGTCGAATCGCAGTCATTTTGCTTTCAAGTGACAATTGTTCCACTGAATCTAAGTTGGGGACATCATCTTTCTATTGGTAGCGTCTGTGTAGTGCACACGATATCTGATCCAAACCGCCTGGATGTTTATCATCGACTTGCATGTTTGTCGCTGAGGCATTATGTGGTTTGATTATTAGCCTCGAAGAGGAATCCTATTTCGGGACAAAGATGGTTTACCCTTTCTATTACACGGAACGCAGTCAAGAGGGAGATCAGATTCAACTACAAGCGTTTGTGCTGCATTGTTCCACGATATGGATAATGCAATTCCCGTGACGGATAGCTGCAACTCTGCTTGCAAATGACAATTGTTACACTGAATTTAACTAGTGGCGTCATATTTAATTGACTATCATCAGTTATGTATTGTAGTACGGCGTGGAAAACGTAATTCACGTAACAAATTGCAGTAACACAGTGTTCAAGTGGCATCTATTATGTTAATGGCACCCTTCTATTATTTGCGTAAGAATGGTGTACTATATACGGGAAAAAATGGTTTAATTCTTCTATTATACATAACGTAATCCTACAGTAAATACTTGGGGATTACATTCTATTATCATAGCAGCTTACAAAAAATGTAATTTCCACGATCTGTTGTTGTAATTTTGATTCCAAGTAGTTACACTAAGATCAAGCCGCGATATTAATTTGTTAGTGTTTATTTAGTGTTCGGCGTTATTCGATCCAAAACCCCTCGAGTTAGAGACGCCTACCATCCACCTGCCTGTTTACCGCTGAATGTATTACGCGGTTTGATTATTAGCAGAGGCGTCCTACTCAAGGGCAGAGCTGGCTTTACCCTTTTATTGAAAAGGGGTAGTTAAGGGGGAGGATGAAATTCTACTAGAAGCATTGGTACTCCATGGTAGCACGTTATGGATAATGCAATCCCACGTGGGATTACTGTAGCTCCCGCTTTCGAGTGACAATCTTTACACTTACATTTCCGGTAATGGCATCAGTTACCTAATGCTAACGTTTATGTTCCGAATGCCTCTTCTGGCCAGAGTACACTCGAGTTAAATACGTCTACCGACCAATTGGCTATTTACCGCAGGAGTTTTAATGCGATTCGATTATTCGTCGCACAGAGATGCCTTGAAGAAGCATACACGTGAAAGAATAAAAGATTTTCTTTAAGAATTTTCATTTAACGTAACAAATAATTGAACAACGTCGATATTTTTGTACATAATTGTAAACGCGATTAAAAAGGGGATTGAGATTGACTAGAAACATTGACACTGTACTGTAACACCTCATGAATAATATTATCCTCACGATGAATTACATTACTCTGAATTTAAGTAACAGCATCGCTCTTCTATTGTTGGTGTTGATACAATGCGAGCATTGTTCGAGCAGTGTGCTCCCGAGTTAAAGATATCTATCGTATACCTGCCTGCTTCCTGACAAAGGTATTAGGCACTTTGATTATTGGCTTTATTGAGGTGACCTATTTAAGAGCACAGATAACTTAACCATTCCACACACGTAGCGTAATCAAGAGAAAATCAAATTCAACCAGAAGCATTGGAACTGTATCGTCGGCATCTTATAGAAAATTAAATTTCCATAATGAATTGGATTAAGTCTGCTTAAAACTTTGTTACACTTACTATAAGTAATTGTATTGCCTTCTCATTGTTAAAGTGTATAAAGACAAAGCGTTAGTTGAGTAGAATGAGTTAAAGGTATCTACTATATAATTCCTGTTTCCCGAGTACAAAGGTACAAAGACATTATGCACTTTGACTATTGACCTTATAGAAGCGTTCTACTTTAAAACAACCATAGCTTAAGCCTTCCATTATACAGGACTTAGCCAACTATAACATTAAAATCAACTAGAGGCAATTAGAACAGTATTGCAGAACTTTATGAATAATGCATCTTCAGGACAAATTGTACTAACTTTGCTTTCAAGTGACAATTAAGTAACGATTTCAAGCTTTCCATCGTTACTATTTATTTAGTGCGCACTCTAGTCGATCTAAAGCACTTCGAGTTAGAAACATCTATTGTTCCGCCTGTTTACCACCGAAGCTATTATAAGGATGGATTATTAATTTCATTGAGGCGTTCTATTTAAGGACAAAGATGGCTTCAACCCTCCATTAAACAGGACATAGTCAACTGTGAGATCAAATTCTACTGAAAGCTTTGGTACTTCATTGTGGCATGTTACGTAAAATGCAACTCCTGCGAGGAATTTCAATAGCTCCTGGTTCCAAGTGATAATGTTTATACTGAACGTTGTTACATTCTTGTACTTACATTTCTAGCAGCTGCTCCCCACTGCTTACGTTCATGTAGCGTTATCGAGGGCAGAGTGCACTAGAATTAGAGATGTGATTAGAGATTATTACCTTGACAGGGATGCATTTTAATTTTAAGTTATTGTAAATATAAAAAGTTATGAGTATACCGAGTGCTTTGACATTTAAATTTAATATCTTTCAAAAAGTGGAGTTAATCGAAAATGTACCAACTGTACAAAAGTGTCAAAGGGTTAAGGGCAGAGACCTCTTGACCCTCCCACAGCACAAATTTCAGTTAACTAAATTATTAAATTCTACTGGAACCTTTGACGTCGTGCCTCGTAATTCAGTTAACTCCTGTGACAAATAACTGTAGCTCCCACTTTCCAGTGACAATTTTTTCACTGAATTCGAGCGATGGAATGACCTTTCGCGGCTAATGTTCACGCAATGGAAGCATTATTCGAGCATAGTGTCCTCGAATTACAGACATCAACTATAAAGCTTCTTGTTTACCACCGAAAGCATTACGCGGTTTCATCATTAGCCTCAAAACAGCGTTCTGTCTAAGGACAGACACGGCATAACCGTTCCATCGCACAGGTCGGATTTAACCGGGTGATTAAATTCTACTAAAACCGTTGTTTCTGCATGGTAGCCTATTATGGCAAATATAATCCCCATTTCGAATCGCGGTAATTCCACTTTCGAGGGATCATTTTTCCACCCTACCCGAGTAATGGAATCACCTGCACTCTGCTAATGTTTATGTAGTGGACGCGTTATTTGGGTAGTGTCCCCGAATTACAAACATCAACTGTCCACCTGGCTGTTTACCATCGAATGTATTATGGGATTTGATTGTTAGCCCCACAGAAGCGTCCTGTTTAAGGACAAAGATGGCTTAACCCCTCTATTGCGCTGGACGTAGTCAACTGGGTGATCGAATTGTACTAGAACCATGGGTACTCCATGGTAGCACGGTACATTCATTGGCTAGGATAAATACAAGGTGTGTCCTAACATGCGGCAACCACTTCAACCTGAATTCAATTCATGAAACAACAAGGGTAAAAATAGTTCACATAAACGTGAGGTCTGGTTGATGTTGTTCTCAAGTCACGAATTATGATTTATTAATCCTTTGCACTTCAAGCAATTTGGCTACATGCAATTCTGAGTTATGGAGTGACCACGAAAAACTCTTTGCAGTTTGTTAAAGTATACGATTTTTTTTTTCAATTTTAGTGATAAATGATAAATTGTAGGCGGTTACATTGGCCGCAGGAGTTGAACATCTTTAAGTGCCTGAGCAGTATTGGACAGTACTGGCCTTAGGAGTGCAAGGGGTTTACATTTACCTGCATAAGAAGTACTCAAAATAACCACAATTAATCTAAATATAGTTCATCCAAATGTTTATCATAAACTGTTTATAATAATTCTAATATGGACTTGGTAATGTTTTTCATGATAAAAAGATAACAGGTAAATCCTATGTAGGTCTCAGGATATGAAAATACCCTAGGGAGGTGTTCCAGGTACTTTATCGGATTCGTTAACAGATTCCTGTGGACTGCGAAATAGTTCAACGCAGATAATAAACTTTGTAATACATAAATGCTTTCCAGTAGCCCCAGAAATAAAAATCCAGCGAATTTAAATCTAGGAAACAGGCAACTCAGGTAATAGGTCCCGCAAGACCTATTCGTCTGTTAAAAAATCGTTCGTTTAAGAACTGTATGTCTACTCGACTAAAATGGGTCGGTGCACCGTCATGCATAAATCACTGGCGACGTGCAATATTTAATGGTACTTCTTTCAGTAATTGACTAGTCAAGAAATTGACGTAAGATTGACGTGCTAATCTCTTACTTGGAAAAGCAGGTAGTCGAATGGTGCGTACAGTTCAGCAGAGTCAAATAAGCTAGTCATTTTTTATCAAGAATCGCCGAAGCAAGAAAGTGACTATAACTCGGGAACAAGATAAAATAGGTCGCATATCTACACGAATTTTCACTTTCAAGTGAGACAATTTGCACCAGATTCGAGTAATGGAATCATTCCTCCTGCTCGTGTTTATGTAGGGGAAACGCTATCCAGCCCAAAGGGCCTCGAATTACAGTCATCCACCTGGCTGTTTACCACAGCAGGTATTACCCATTTGATTATTAACGTCATAGAGGCGTTCTGTTTGAGCACAGCCTTGCCTTAACCCTCCTAAAGGGCGCAAGTTCAGGGCATGATTAAATAGCACGGTTAATAATCCACGTAGCAAATAGTATATTCCATTCATCAGTTATGAAGAATATGAACCCCGAAAAGAATCATAGTAATCATTGATCAGAGATTCAGTAAATTGGTGTCCTCCAATCGGCTAAATTGAAAACAGAATAGCAGCTACAAATTGCGTAAATTACAGTTAGTTATAGAGTCTATACAAGTCCACTGGAGGCAAAAGATTCCTTAATCATAAGATCAACATGCAGTCAGTCAATATACAGTCAGTCCCATAAATATTCGTACCCTCTATATCTATCGAAGAAATTTGTTTAAATAAAATGGTACGTTTGATGTTTCCAAGTGTATGTCTCTATAAATATGTTGATGTATATATAAATATATAAATGTATAAGTTTATTCATATACCTATTTATAATGAAAAATTCATTCGGTAATGTCAAAACTATCGTGTAATTCAGCCAAACTTCTTCAATAGACATAGATGGCGCGAATATTTATAAGATTGACCGTAAGTGGTCCGTGACCCACTGGGCCTAACAAAGACACTAACACCATCGAACATACGAATATCAATAAACCCTGAGGTGTCGAAATATAAGTCACAAACTACTTTGTCGCGATATAAAAAAAAAAAAAAAAAACAGATTTGAACACAAGGGACCAGATACAGAATACATGACCAGATGACTTCAGATTTGACAGGATCCACACAGACAACTTCAGACCTTTGGGACTCCTATGCAGACCACGGTCACGTAGGGATACTGCTCGCTGGATACTGGCTCGCTCGGAGCACGTACCGCTCGCTACAGATGACACCAGACACGTGGCATACCAATGCAGACATCCCGCCAATTGCAAGGCCCGATAGGGATAACTCTGATATGATATGAATTTCGGACTCCGCGGAGCCGAAAGCTCTGAATCGTGAATCGAGTCGACGTCACAGACGACTATCGGCTCATGGAATCGCGCATGGGCGAGCCAAGACACGTGAGACACGATAAAGATGGTATCGCGCTCATAGGTCGATATGGTTGACCTATGGGAGTTGATACTGTTGATTCTAGGCATTTCAGGAGCCTGGAGAGACTTGGAGCTATCAGCGGCTCCAAAGGGTGTTTATAGTCTTGAGGTGGCAATTGTGATGGAGCCTGAGGACCTTTCGAATCTTTACGATTTTAATGGCTCAGAAGATTCTTGGAGTGTTGATGTTGGAAGGTTAAAGGATTTTAGAGGGACTGTTAGATTCTATGGGTTTTAGAAGGTCCTGGATGAGAGCTATGGAGAGCTTTGGACTACTCAGATCTTAACGTTGCTCTTCTGGGCCCGCCAATTCTAAAGGAACTACGCTAGCATTCTCCTGAAACGTCCGATACTCCCGAGACCCTAAGAATATTTCTACTTACTACTTAGGATCCAATTTAAATTTAATCACGGCGAACGAAATTGCGGCTACTTGTGTCGGATCTTCCAAGACCACATATGCATCTGATTTCTCAGACTCGACTTCACTTATATCTCGAAGAATAAATCTGGGGTCTCTTATTCGATCTCCCTATATACCCCAAAATTGCCTGCAGCGTGTTTTTAAGCACCTTAACGTCCCCTGTATCGAACCTCATGAATTCCCAGGCCATCAATGTCCAGTTTCACATATCTTTGATCGACTGTACGACTGTCCCACGGGTATAAAGTCGTCTATGCCGGGTTATTGAATCTAGAATCAACTGTTGCTCGTCTCTCGGGTCCGATCTCGTCTGTATTATGACGAATGAGTTCGATATGGCCTATATTCTATCGTGTCCGACATGCCCAGGTTGTTGATATCGCATACCAATCGTTGGACGTTGGTATATCGTAGTCCATGAAACTGTAGTCACCTTTACGAGGTCCTGTGATGCTGCAAGTACTTGTTGCGACGTTGAAGAATCCTTAGGCCATTTATATCGAGAGCAGGAATTCCAAGATTGCAGGAATGGGTTGCGATAGCGTTGATAAATCTTACTTGGGGATCTTGATTGTGGACGTATGGAGGACTCTGAACCTTTTAATGCGTTCAATGATATTGATTTGTTATTTAATCTGAGACCTGTGTAAGACTTCATATATATATATATATATATATATATATATATATATATAAATTTTTTTTTTACATAGGTTTCTACATGACACAATTCATCTTATATCTGAGGATTAATATTAAGTACTTGTTCTTATTTGTAATTCATACAATGGTTCATAAAAATGTAGTTCGTATAGTGTGTATTACGTAGTGAGGCCAATTAAAAAAAACATGGTTAAATAAATGTTGGTTTAAATTGAAATTATTTTATTTGCTGTCTTCATCGAAAGCCCACGACAATTTTAAACATTGATTTAAATCCTTCGAGATACATTTAAATAACAAAATCAGAGATATTACCCCGAAATGTGTTCAATTTTCCATGGAACAAACCAATAGAGAATTAACATAATTATCTAACGTGAGACGACTTTTTCTTTACCCTATTTGAGAAAATTGACGCCAAGATCGCGACAATTTGTCAACGGTTGTCGCCGAACCGAAAAGTACAGAAGGAAGAACGAGGTCTCATATTTTCCTCTCCCGTTCGCTTTATTTCAGCGCTGACAAACATAAAATGGGGTTGTAGACAGTGGTCCTAGAGTACTCGAAATCGCACGCTAGTTTACTGCAGAGTGCAGCAACTTCGATATCGATCGCTTTTCCTTATTCATGGCCCGTATATCCAGGTCCCAAACTATTCTGATGTAAAGTAAGGATAATGCCAACCCCGTTGCTGTTTAAGGCAGCATCCCCCAGTATCGATTATGGTGTCAAACAAGCAATTCGATTAAAGCGAAATATTAAAATAACCTCTGGGCTATCGTGTCAAGAATAAACTATGATGTCGCACCGCTTCGTCAAATAACAATCTCGTCGAAGCGTAACGTCTTGTTTAATTAGAAACCACGATTCATTAAGGGGGTACTCTTTTTTGGACAAGTTGCGAGGCTATTTTCATGATTTCTCTGGGATCAAAGTACTTGACGTGGACTTTTGAAATTTCGTATTTGTTTTATTGACCCATACACAAGCTTCTGTTAAATTTACTAGGTCAACGAAGTTGTTTCTTTTAAAACACTTGCTGTTTTACTGACAGTTACTCACTGACAATTAAATGACGCTAACGTGAAATCACGATTCCATCAATAAAAGTCACAGGGAAATTTCAGTCGATTTTCTCGAAAACAAAGCCTTAAATGAAAAAATGTTATTCTATACTTTCGACTCATTTTTTTCATGCAGAATCACCCCATTTTTCACTTGTACCACCAGTTACTGACCGCCCTGTATAATTTCTATTTAATGTACCTACCTAATGTTTGCGTATTATCGAGAATAAACTTCCGATATTAGATACGTTTCGTTATCGCGCAAATAAAGGGGCTCCGTGGCACTCGGGCGAGATTGATAAAATACCGAGCTCGCTAAAAACCAATCTCCCGTTTCCATCCAATCAAGGACAGCAACAAGATAAGCCCGGCATCCTTCCACGGGGCGTAAAATTCGGATGTATCTCTTCCCCCCAAGTCCTTTCAGAGCGTCTTCGTGCACTCGGTAAAATAAATCCCGCCATTCGCCACGGGGAAAATGAAGAAATCGCGGGCGTAATTATGCTACCGGCGATCGCCTCGAAATTTACGATGATCGTCCTCGACGAAAATTCCCGATAACGCGAGAGGGCGATCGCGTTGAACCCGATTAAATAAATTCTCTGACGTTATGTCACGGAACGTTCTTCGATTAGTCCTACGCTCTAGCCGGCTGGAATATTTTTGCGAACAATGCCTCTATCCGTTTTTCGGAGGGGCATAGGAATCCGACGATGTAACGAGTTTTCAAAGTGGTCGCGTCCGCGTTATGAGCGAACAGGGCCCGGGAAAGGAGGCCGTTTCGAGGAAAAGTTTTCGCGAAAGGCTTTTCCACGCGCATGAAGCACGTTCCCGTCCACGACGTTGGAACCTCTGTTCCGAGTATACGGGGTGATTCTGGAAACTAGGACGGGCTGAGATCATTTCTAAACGCGGGTGTATACAATTAAAACGAAACAGAGCTGCGAGTCCGAATAAGAAATCGCTCCTTTGTTTGGTATCGTTTCGTGGTTACGTGGGAGAGGCAGTAAGAACTGTTTTTTAAACGGAGCCGTTTCTTTCTTTGCGTAAATTTATTCTTTCTGTTAGTCTGTTATATCTAGGTATAAGCATTGAAAACATAATATTTGAAGAGATGTGGCGATTAGTGCATGAACAAGTTGCAATCAAATTTGTATATAATGTAAACGTGTAAAACTTACATTAACGTTCTTTCTTCCGAGTGAAAGAGAAAAGGATTGGCTCGTTCATTTATTAAACCCCGCTGAGAAATAATTTTTTATCCTATTACGTTTCAAATAATGGTGACTGGTTAATTAACAGAGCAAGCTTTTTCTCCTTCTTCCAGAAGAAAGGAGGTTAAGAATAAATTTTTCTTCGAACTTTACTGAAAATTTTACGTGTTTAGAGTGCGCATATTTTTAAATAAAAATTTAGAATGAAATATCTCAGAAAATATTACATTTTTCATAGTTACACTTTAATACAGTTATGTTCGCAATGTATAGCGAGAAAAATATACTGACAATGAGAGAAATCGATTTATGTAAACAAATGAAAGTGCGGTACGATCAGAACCATTACAGCAATTAATAGAGACTATTACTCGACGAAATTGCAAAGAAAGAAGAAGGAAAATTATAAACATAATATGTGATCACACATGAAAAGACTTTTTAACGAATATAAAGTAACTGAAGATGTGAAGAAATAATAGAAAATTTAGTTCTCCTCTAGATTCATTAAAAATATTTATAAGGCTCTCACATATAACGAGAAAATATGTGTAAAAAGGTAATTGAAAGACCTCGTGAGTTTGTAACTTCGCTCCGAAAGGATCTACAGCTTCTTGCACGTTTCAAAACCACCCTGTACAGTTTTCCCCTTCTTTTCTCGGCTCTTTACGTAAGTCGCTAGCGACGAAACTGACTGGAAGATGCCTTGCGTCAAAGGAAATGAACGTTGATTTTACGCACGGTCGCGTCGAACGGTCCTTCGCCGCGCCGCGCAGCAAGGTCGCCACTTTATGGCAAATAATTTCAAATATTTACGTAAGCTCCTCGGTATCGGGGAACCGATACGTTTCCCCAGCACCATCTGTTTGGCTAAGTGCGTGACTGACGATGACAGGAACCGTGGTAACAGATTGCTTGCGAGTGAAATAGTTTGGTGTACGTACGCCCAGAGACAGTACATACTTGTTCATTTGCGAACGGTATACACAACGATCCCCATAATCAAGTATCGATAAAATCGGTACGGTCGACTTGAGAGCGGGCTACGTACCATTTATGTACGCTGCAATACATGAGCCGTTCACTGCGGAAATCGATGAACACCACTTTTTGAAAAATCTTAAATATGAGTGTCAAAGCACCTGACGTAGCCGCAACTTTTTATATTTATAACAACTTTCCTGAATAACAAAGATTATCTCCATTAAACGACAAAATTCATTTGGCCACTGAATAATAAATAATTTATTTCAAAGGCCATTGTGATCGCCAATGCACGACTAGAAGCCTTCACTTCTCAATAGATAAAATCATGTCCTAAACCAAAAATTCATCTGAAAATATTAATTTCTTTGGTGGCATCGACTATCTGTCGATCCAGTAACACGTACTGAAGAGGTCTGTGAGAAATATACTTCTTCTACTAGTATTACTTCGAATAAACCTTCACTCAATATCTTCAACTTTCGACGAATCAGGGAGATAAATCTTTAAAATCATTTTATTGGTCGTTCGGGATCTCGAATGACCTCATATAATATAGTCGGTGGTTGACCCCGGCTTTAAAGCGACTCCCACCCAGCGGGATAAAATACACAGTATATCATTCCAAAGAATGATGTTGATCTCGAGATTTCCTTAAACTCTCGACCTAAAAGTAACAAAACTTCCTCTCCGCGGAAAATCCCTAACAGATCTACCTTTTGTATAATCATTTTCTACGATTGCTTCGAGCTCCGAGGGAACGTGGTTTTATCAAAACTACCCTGTATATTTATTCTTGGAAGTTTAACTCACTAGTTCCTCGATTCACATTTTCCGAGAATTTGAAACTATTTAAAGTGCCACTAAAATGTGCTATTAAAATACCATGTTTCAAACATCTTAGAAAGTTGTAACTTCCTGTGGATACTCCACATTTCGCGCCGCCATGGGTGCGAGAAACTTCTCGCAAAGTCTGCTTATTAAACCTAATTTTAATTATCAATTTTCATTCGTATAATAATAATTTAACGATAATAATTTGTGGCACGATAGGGCAATATAGTAGGTAATACTAGGTATACTTGAAATTTCGTAGCGCGATATACTAAATATTCGCTCGATGAAACGTGTTACTGAAAGTTTTTTTAGTGCAGGTCTCATGGAACCTGTTTCTTCTCGAGTTCCTCTAACAATTTGATCAACGACATTTTCCCCACTATTTGCTTAGCAATCCCCAGTCCGAGGTGTTCATTCCGCCATGTCGAACAAAATTTCGAATGCATTCGGGACTAAACTCGAGATTTCGATCAAGTCCTTTCCAGGGGTCCATTCTTTCCATTTTTGCTATCGGCTTACCCCTGGCCCTAAAGCCCCATCCCTCCCGCCGTTGGAATTTCACCGAGGAAAGAGTTTCTACTTTTTCTATTCGCCCCACCGCCCCTCTTGAGGGATACTTCACCTTGATCCAAGCAGTTCCGAGCGAAAAGCGGCTGATCGATGAATTCGAGTTCTCGGCTACGTCGAGCGAGGGACCTCGTCTTCCTTAGCTCTGGGGAAAACTTAAGGCAAGACGACATCGGCCGAAATTTACGACCCTGCGAATCGCGCAACCGAGAAGACTTATCCCGGTCTTCTCGTCCACGCCAGCCCCGACGAATGGATGGCCGAAGGTGGAAGCGAAACTTTTATGATTTTCTATGAATTCTGATTAAATTTCATCGGCGGAGGATGCCGGCTTAATTTTATGCACGCTCGCGTCGGTCATGAAGCGACACGACGTTTTTTGCGGTCGCGTCTAATGGAACATTTGTCACAAACGTCCCAGCGATCTGGGATCGGCTTGGATTCGTTCGGGAGCCCCGAATAAATGAATAAAGATGTGTTACGACTAGATTACAGTTGGTTAAATTAGTATGACGTCGCGATGGTAATCGTTTTAAAACACGCGGTTATACGTGTTCCTTGTTGTTCCATTGAACCGATACGTAAACAAGAACGGCTGGAGTAAATGATTGTAAAGCGGCAATAAATTTAAACGGTTTTGGCATTATTATCGTTATCGTTTTATGCTTGATCCTCGTTGGTGTGAATATAGCGCTGGTAAATTGTTTTTAAATTGGTGGATGCTGAATGCAATGTGCGAGCGAAGATAAACACGCGCAATTAGAATATTTTACGTGTAATCACATGGGTGAAATTACGCGGTGGGATTATGAAGTATACAAAGACGGTAAAGTTGTAATAAATATAAAATTAAATACAATATATGAAAATAAGTTTTGTCGTTAGTTTAGTCGGGAACGTAATTTCTAATTTTGTATGAAATCAAAAATTAACTTGTTGAGGTAAATTTGAGATTTGTACAAGAAAATATGGAATAATGGATCGATTGTTTCGTAAAACGTAAACAAATGAATGAAAATATACGAAATATAACGCTATTTCGATGTTACCATCTGGACACTACCGTTTTTGTAGACGTAAAATTCCGACTATGAAAAACTGACGTCTATTTGTTACAATAAAGATGATATACTGCGTAAATAGCAGAACGTGAGAATCCCTATTATTCTTGTTGTTAGTGGATACACATATTTGTTATCCTAGGCGATGTAGTTCAAAAGTTTACAGAAAAAGTTAGCGAAATATATTATTAAAGATACGATTAAAATTTCAATCTTTTTCAATGACAGTAAAATGCGACATTCTATAATTTCAAAAGTCTCGAAGGAATTATTTGAAGAAATGTACCCTGAAAAATATCAACTAAAATTCTTTATTCGAAAAAACAAAAAAGAATGTCTCACTGAACGACTCCTACATGTGTGTACACTATTTTGCATTCGATTAATCTTCCCTTCTCGAAAGAACAAAACAACGAAGAAGCCACAATTATTAACCTAAGTACCGTACTGTCCCCTTAAGTACTTTGATAATAAATTGCTCGAATAACATCGCTAGCCGTAGCCTCGCAGCCATCGCTAAGTACACGATAATTCACCAACGTGTGCACACCACCGTAAATTTATGTATTTATTTAATTTCCGTTGCCAGCTGGTATTATAAACTGTTAACGCAGTTTACTCGCTTAATCCTCGCGTGTTCGCCAGGATTATGCGAGCATATTTCTCTACCCTCGCGTAATGCGACACCGCTGAAATCGTAACCGAACGATCGCCGTAATTTCCAAGCGGCTTGTCGACTGGAAACTTTCAAAAGTGTTCGAATTATCTTCTTAATTTTTTTTTTTTTTTTTTTTACTTTTTCTGTCATTTCTTCCTTTTAGTCCTACGATCCGTACGATTCCGTTTGAAATTTATTGTCTTGCCGGTTCACAGGACAGAAAGGAACTTCTGCCAGTTTTTCATTTATGCAAATACGTACCAGGTGTTCGAAGACTCTTTTATTTCCTGCATGCCAGGGATTTCCGGCGTTTCGCAAAGTTTCGTGTAAATTTGTTTTTGCGTCGTTGCGCTCGACTCTTTACAAGCCACCCCCCCCCTTCTCCTTCTCCTCTCCTCAAACGAGAGAGGAAACTCCGCGATTTTTGTTTCGCTCGGTTGCATTCCTTTCGAGACACGCTGTTCCTTTTAGCGACGCGCAACTGGTATCAACCGTAGCAATAAACATCACTTGCGAGAATTTAACTCTTTCCGTTTTGCAGAAAAAAAGAAATAGAGAAGGAAAGAAAGTACGGTGACTGTATATTCTCTTCTCGTTGTTCTTGTTTCGCGACTGCTGCCGGCAGGGTCAACGCGCTGGAAAGAAATCGCGGATGTCCAATATTCGCGACATGACGTTTTGGGTTAAATTTCCACACGATGTTAATAGTATCTTTAACGATATAATAGTGTGACTGAACAAGAACAAGCATCCTGATCAAACATTCTAAATAGCGTCAAAATTGCATTGAGAATAATTTACAGTATGGTATGTAATGATAAGTTTTGATTTTAAGTAGATATATACACTAGTATGTACTAGAAGAAAAGCATTCCTAAAGCAGTAAATGAAAAGAACGAGGAAACAGATATTCAGAATCAAATGTTTTGGATTTGCAGGTGGAGCAGTAGTCCAGGTTCCAAAAGTTAATTTATTGGAAAAGGTCTTGAACGTTACTGTAGAACGTATGAGCTACCTTCCTGCTCGTTTGTCGCCGATAAGGATTGACGTATCATAAACCGGCCATGTAGCACGTGCAGTCAATATTCTTAGCCGGGTTGCAACCCTTGGTTCAAGGTTTCTTGAAACGTTTCCGCGTGCCAAGCCTGCAAGTCACATAAAATATATGTATGTTGAAAATTTCAAATGAAAAAAATAAAAAAAGCTGTACAACCGGAATCATACTATGTTTATAAACTGGGTGAAAATTAAGCTAATAATAAAATTGTATATAATTGCAATAATTAAACATCTTGTATTCCTTTTACCTGTCTGTACAGTGTTGAATAACGTTGATATATGCTAAAAGCACATGGGTGACTTGAAGATGTGGTCGAAGAGAACAATGCGGTTTTTGAGACCGTCATTAGCGCTTCCATGGGTTGCATACAGGGTGGGCAATTTAAATGGCGAAATCTACATATCATCGTTACTTATACAGCCACAAGAAAACTGTTCACGACAAAGTTAGATTGTTTGAAAAAGTACGTGATAAAGTATTTAATAAGAAACATGTGATTCCCTAATTCAGTTTAAATGATATTCCATATAAATTTCTTTAACTTTTTAAATTTAATTACTCATTATTACTCATAGTTATACAGTTTAATATTTTATTTAATAGGTAAGTAAATTGTTGACACTGTAATTTTGTGTAACTTGAATTTGAATTTTATTTTAAATCGACTACCTCGAAGAGTTAACCCTTAAATGCCCTAAGTTTCAAATTTTATACCGGACTTTTAAATCGAATTGTAATTGGTTTGTTTTTAATATTTGGTTGTATGTATGTTACTATTGCAGATTGTTCTCTCGAACAAAAGTTAAAAAAAAAATAAACGTCAGCTGTAAAAATTGTTCAAGTAATGAATTCATTGATATTTTTTTTTAAATTTAATTTGAAAAATCAGGTTTCTACGAGTTAACACGTCTGCAATGTTCCCAGAGGGAATTAACCGCGTTCTAGTAGAATTGGTTGTACACGTAATCTGTTGACAGTAGTTGTAATAAGTGTTCCTGTTTAAACGGTCCACCCAGTGTGTTTCTCAAGAACTTGGGTATGGTTGGAAAATGTCGGGCAACTTCCTCAAGAAAATTTCTCAACCGTTGCGCTCTCAATGGCAGCTAACGCATCGTAAGCCCACGCAAGACGGAAGGCGACACAAGATTTACGGACCAGTTTCCATGGACAACAGACTTATTGTGCAACGTTCCTGCAATGCATGCTTCCGGGCACACGCATCCAGCTTACAGGCGTTGCATAATTAAGAAAGTGCTCAAATTTTATCATTGGGTCGTCGTCATTCTTCTACCCCTCGAAGACCAACGTGGCAAAAAAGTCGCCGAGAAAATATTCTTCCAACTTTGATACTAATATTATCATTACAATTATATAATATTTATGTTTGATATGATGCAAAATAAAATATCTGTTAAAATTTAAGAGTAATAGTCTTCTACTTTTCGTAAAAGTGTGCATCAACATTACTACATAATTTAATAATTACAAAAAGTGTGTAGCAATTCTTGTTCATAATTTAAGGACGATGACTATAGAATTTATTTTGACTCCATGCTCTTATAAAATTGACAACAACTAACATTAATATTAACAGAGTCAGGATGCGTCACCATTTTAGAGGAATGCAAGGTAATAAATCACGTACACGACCCGCTAGAAAATTAGTGGATTCCTCGCGAACTAATTAAATCCGTTAAATAATAATACGTCAACACGATCATCCGAGGCACTTCGTTATCGTGTCGCGTGAAGTGTTCCGCAATTAAAGCCTCGTCGCGGCGCAATTATTTTCTGGCCCTATCGGAGATTATCGAAATCGGGTTACGAGGTTCGTTCCCCGGAAAAACATCATTCCACCGAACGGAAACAAAGGCGCGGGCAAGAAGGACGAAAATGTTTCCAGAGGCACGTCGCCCCCGCCGTCTTGGTAGCGCAATAAAGCGTCGGAGTCTCGAACCGGGCCAAACAGTAATTGTTCTCGCGCTAAAAGAGGCCACGGTGGAACGAAGCTTTTTACCGTGCACTTCCATCGCATTTGCATCGCAGACGAAGATGTTACTGAATCTTAGCTGAATATCGTTAGAAACGACACGATTACCGGGACAACTGCGATAAAGCACGGCCCCGCTATCGATCCTGCCAGCAATCGCTGCCATTCCCATCGTGGCCCATTCCCCCAAAATCAAATGGATGGAGATATCAGCCCTGTGCTCGATGACGATTTCGCTAGAATGAACTAGGACAATTTTTAGAACTGACATTGACTGATATTAAAGGGATTAAAACTAACACTTTCCTCTTGTGACATATGTTCGTATCATTAAAAGTGAGTATTAAATATTTTAGAAACTTGTTGAGCGAGAGTCATCCCTCGAGTGAAAAGGTTTAAAGTAGTGGTATTTTAATATGATTTTTCTTTTATTACTGAATCGGGATTGATAAATGGTATTCCATTCTCGAAACTCGTGATACGTTGAACAGATTTAGTACAATCGGAGCTATTTATGGAAGTAAGACTGTTGAAGTTACGAATATTTACGAAAGTAGGAATATTGAAGTTGGAGGTATTTATGAAAGCGGGAATTTTAAGATTAAAGTTATTTCTGAAAGTAGGAATGTTGAAATTGGAGCGACCCACGTTTCGTCCTCGGTCCTAGTTTCTCCTTAGGAAACAGTTTTGAGAGAATATTACAAAATTATTGCAAGGTCACTCGGATTTAATGAGAAACGACGATTATCGTAGGTCTATACTTACATGATTTATTTATTAAAACGCATAAAGAAATAAAACATTAATTGATATAAAAATTACAATTCCCCAACTGATGCATTCCTTAATTAAAAATAATAGTACCTAGTAAATCTCTCTCAACCTACTTTAATAAATTAATAGGTTCGCGTTACTCGTATTATCAATAGTTATGTCAAACCTGTCAAAGTATGTACAATAACTAATATTCAATAATAAATAGGTGTCTGTGCGGAACATTTTAACATTGAACGAACAAACTGCTACGACGGACTCGCGAAGCTGACATTCAAAGATACTGACAAGTCTATGCCATGATCTATTTATTCTTTTATCTCCGTCCAGTTGGATTCGGTCCGACTGGCGTGCATCGCGGTTGGAAAACATCCCGCTGCTTCCGACGATAACGGTCAGCGTCAACGTTTTCGTTTTCGTTTCTGCTGGGCGGCCTCGAGTTTCTCCATTTCATCCACGCGTCCCAGCGTAAGTTTGTTACGGGCAGTTCTGTTTCAGAACCTTTAAATCCACTTTGTAGACGGTCCCGCACGAACGACAAGCGTTCGACGATCGACTCCTGTGCGGAACCGACGAGAAACCGCAACCGGTCCAAAAGTGAAATATTGAATTCGGTTGAAATCCTTTTTTCTTTATGTCGCTCGGTCAGATTACACGCGTTCCAGCTGTACACTGCGAGTGAAAAAGCCAAAAAACGTCGGGCGCGTTATCCCCTCGACGGAAACGCTTCGAAAATTCGAGGGGATGCGGAAAATTCGAGGGAAAAAAAATCATCCAAGGCGATTTTCTCTCCAGCGCGCACCGGTCTCTCAATTCGCAGATGCTTCCGTTATCAATAACTATTTCATCGATTCCATACCACCCTACTCCATAGCCGCTGAACTAATTGAACGGCATTCTACCATCGTTCCCGTATCCAACCACTTTGAATTTCAACCTAAAAACCATTCAGTCAAGCTACGCGGTACAATTTGTTTTCAGTCGATGCTAAACTTCCATAGGATACGCACAACTCCATAAGATAGAACCAATCATGGAAGTATCTGGACTTTCTGTATAATCTCAGAATTGTCTTTGAAGAATTCTCTGCCTCTATCGCTATTCAAACTCGTGAAATTTTCTTTATTTGTTGGAATCAAAATATTAATTTATAACTCTGTTGATAATGTTCAATTGAGAAGATAATTAAGCAGGTGGACAATTTCTACATGATGCTAAGCATAAATAATACGACATTGAATTCTAAATAATCTTAGAATTGTTGCTTAGCCCCTTGAGCCCCTTTTTACTTTAAATGCACACAAACCAAAGCAATCTTTTCCTGTAAATCGCTTTTGACATGCAAATATGTTGTCTCATTTTAATATTGTGAACTTTTTCATTCTGCAAGACACTGTGATTTTAAATAACGATAATTTTTAGATGGAAGCAAACGTACGTATATGTGTCAATATCCTTCAAGAGGATAAAAATATTGACAACTAGAAGCAAGACAATTATATACATTTTAAACCAATATCAAGAAAGTTGTAAAACGAGGAAATCTTTTTCTTGCTTGGCACCTAAAGAAAATTAGGGGTACCTGAAAATAAATAGAATTATACTTAGGCAAGTATGTTTGTGAAATTTCGTCAACATTGATTACGGATACATAGAGTGTGTCCCATGACGAATGTATGAAGTGACAAGCGGTCCCCTAATGTTAAGAGGTTCCCCATCCTAGCTCTAAATCATAACTTGTTGCTGACTAAACTCTGTAGTTTAGGTATAAATGATACTGCTTTAAACTGGTTTCACGCATACCTTACAGCTCGCTGGCAACAAGTTATGATACTAAATCCACTTCCGACGCTTCTGTGAAGCGCTATGTCTACTGTTGCGTTCCACAGAGTTCAGGAGTAGTGGGTCCGTTGTTATTCAATATACACGTCTCAGAACTGTCCCTTAGAGCGAGAGACAATATGCTACTGTATATGTATGCCGATGACATAACTACTCAAAGTATTTGACACCAAACATACCGACCCTGCAATATTCGAAGTTGCATCCCTCGAACATCCTTAGAAGATCCTTCGAAAAATATTCCTTAGAAATCCTCAGAATTTCTCTATATCAAAAGTTCTCAATAATTCTAAACTCGAAGCAGAATTTAACCCATCCACTGGCAACTACGAGATATCTTGTACTTCGAACTGATTGCAATTACTCAAGGGATAAGGTTAGAGCCTATTGAGTACATTTTCGTTTAAAAGTAATAAATTTAAAAGCACTCCAAATAATATCTTGAGCACAGGATATTATTTGGAGGGAAAAATCCTATCACGAGTAGATGTAGTTTGGAACATTTTTAAGTTGACAGTATTATTTACTGAATAAACACAATAACAGACTTTACTAAACCAACTGAATTCTTTCTTTTGTTGAATTGTAGCAACTGGTTTCAAGGTGTAGAAAAGAAAATACGTCAAATATTTTGCTACATACTCGTAAATTCGTATGGTTGGTCCTTTCTCCATCTGAGAATATAACACCATCGTCCTACTTCTTATTGAATCAGACTGGCTCGACACGACACAAATGTGGATCTTACTCCTCTGTTGTCTCACCCATAAAATTCTTCACTCGGGCGGACCTTCATATCCGCGAAACATAATGCACTTCATATGTAAAAAGTAATATTCGAGGTTGGTAGAGAAACAGTATCGCAGCGTGCTGTATATCCTACAGCAATCTTCGATAAGGATTTTCTAGACTCTAAAACAGTAACTCTTGACCCGAGGTTCATGAACCTCAAGGTAGTCCATAGATAGATTTCTGGGATTTCACGGACTTCACATTTACTCTCGTTGCATCTGGAAATTTCAATTTTACACTTGAAATAAATATGAATTCAGTATAAGAAACTCGTCGTTATGCCTGGTACGTCTTATAGAAATTAAGTGGAGCATTGGTTGAGAAACACTAATTTAACTAAATAATCAATTATTATTAAAATTATATACTCTGTATGTTGAAGAATAAATCTCCATTTAAAAAACTCGAATATTATATAAATCATTTGATTTAATATTTAGAGCGACATCCAGTAAATACATTCATTTTTCTTTTAATAGTATTTAAATTTCATGCAATGAACTCGTTCAGCAAATCCCTTCTCTCCTTCACTGGTTCATTCTCATATGCTGCTCCTCACTATTACAATCTCCTCACCTAATCATATCTTTCTCACTTCCTTCAACTACTTTCTTTAAGCACGCGGTTAAACCCTTCATCACGAATCATCCCTCTTTATTTCAATCTCTCTTTAGTTACATACGTCTCTTCAAGTGGCCTCCACACCTCTGTAAGAGATTTTTTTGATGTCGTTTAATGAACACGTCATTACTACTGTTACTATTAAATTAATGTATAAGCTCAAACTGCTCTTTAAAAATTGAAATTATAGATTTTTTACGGAAGGATTATTTCTCTTTTCTCGCAGTTATTATTATAACATTAACATTATATCCTTATATTATCATCGCCATCATCGTCCTAATTCATATTTTATTACTTTTATCGTCAACTATTATCAGTATTACCCGTTTGGATTCGTCAAAGAAGTGAAAATCGCCGTTTCCGACATTCCACGGATTAATTCCGGCACGTTTAATTTCCCTTCGTCCGTTACCTTCTCGTCGTCGTGAATTCAATTTGTTTCGCTATGTCTGAGTTCTCGGGTAGCAATCGAACCCCCGTCTCGGAATCTTCATCCATTTAACACGATCCTCGCGAAAGTGTGTAGCTACGTAAACTGGATGGACAATGGGAAGCGCCTGTGACCTATATACCCTTTGCTTGAGTAATGAGAAAGATACGGCCGAGCACTTTCATCGAACTGAAACGTTCGTCGTAAATACCACAGGAGCGAAACGAATCAATAGAGACTGTTCTTAATTTCACAGTAATTGGTGAGTCAAGTGTAGACATACTCGTGTTTCATCGGGATCGATTCCCTGAGCGATTGAACGGTTCGTAAACTCGAAACAGGGTTCTTTTTTTTCTTTCGTTGAAGCTACGATAATTGGCCTCGCTTCGTGTACAAACCGTTCTAATTGTGAAACTTTAGTATTTGTATCTTCTGGTTTTCGAGAAATTAGCAGTGACAGGATTCAGTTCGGACCCGGGTGATAGCTAATTCAAAATTCAATCTTCGTTCACTGTTTCAGAATCGAAGAGTAATGATCGTAAAAGAGGTTATGGAACTTGGAAATTCCAAAGGAAATTTGAAAATTGGGTTGAGCTTTGAGCTATTTCTTAATGATACAAAACAATTTTTGTTTTAGTACTCAGGAAACTGTTTCAGTGGATAGATAGTCCGTCAAGTAGTATAGGTCAGCCTATGGTCAGACAAGTGGTGCACGATGGAGTTTGGTCAGACAAACTCTCGTCTTTGGTTAGACGAATGAAATCTAGAATGAAGGTAATAGAATTTTATTACCTCGTCTTAAAGAACATAAGAAAGTCTTCCAGTGCTTAATACAGCGAGGTCTATTCTTATCCAGATAAGTAGAATGAGGCCTGTTCTTAAAAAAGCAAACACAATAAAACTGTTCATATCCAGGTAACCACAGCGAGGTCCATTCTTGATCAGACAAGCAGAATTGTGCTTTCTTACGTCGAAGAAGCAAAATGGGGATTGTTCCTTCGTTGAGCAAGTAAAATGAGTGCCATCCCTAAGTAGATATGCATTAATAACGATACCAAATTAATATGCGTGAGATACAAGATTTTATTTTTCGAAACAGAATAGTGTTGAATATTTTTTTGGAGTACCATAATTAATAGTGTTATACAGAAAATGTATGGAATGGATGTTTAATGAATTTATAGAATATTATTGTTTAAATGACATCGCGTTCACTGGTTTGCATATTGCAAGGTTTATATTATAACGCACTTGCCTCAAGCGTCACTGTAGCAATTTTTATCTCAGTTTCCCTCTTCAAGAAATACGAGAAACGCCTGATACTCTTGAGCATGTGCGTACTTCAAGGAGAAAACATATCGAAGTATACATCAAAGTGGATGGAAGACACTCGAAACATCTGTTGTGATGAAATACAATTTTTCCTTACAACTTGTAAATTGTTCAATTTTATTCCAACGCACCATGCATTTTCCAACAGTTGCCTGAAAGCTCCCTAAAATAAAAGTTGAAACGTCATAATGATTTCGTTTAAATACAACGATGAACAAAATAAAGAACACCACCGAAACACACTGACGTTCTATGAACAAGCAATTGGGGCACCATTTGCTTCTAACGCAGTTCCTACGAGAAACAAATGAATAGTTTTCACTATTTCAACCACCTTCGAATAGTTTCCAATGGAATGTTATTCCGTTCTTCCAACAAAACGTCTTCTAATTGCTTTAGAGGTGCCGGAGGATGGAATCTGTCTCTCACTCTAGTCTTCCGAACTGTTCGCGTTGGATCGATGATATTTAAATCGAGCGACTGTGCTAGTTGGGGAAGACGTTGAAGTTTATCTGGGCGCTACTCGAACCAAAACTGAACTTTCCTGGCTATGTGGATGGGTGCATTATCGTCTTGAAGAATGGTATCGTTGTTTGGAAACAATATGTGGGCCATAGCATGAACCTGATCATCTGGAATGTTCGAGTACTGGCTGCCAGTAATACTATCATTCAGTGTAATGATGGGGCTAGCTGAATATCGAGATACGACCGACCAAATCATCGCGGAATCACCTACATGATCAACTCTCTATAACCCTGCACGACTCTAGACCTATTATTCTCATTCTGCAACTTTAAAATTGAAAAACTTAATAGTTAGCCACTATGAAGTTCGAGATGAAAAAGTTAATTAGTGGCACAACGTAGCGCGTGTCTTTTTAAAATAGGCTAGGAGACAATACTTTTTAACTAGGAACTATCATTATCCATAAAATTAATTTGATTTAGTTGTTTAGATTTTTAGGTAGATTGAAATGAAAATTTATGTCTATTAATGTACTCTTTAATTTATATTGGTTTCTATCGATGAATCTGTATAACAGACAATTAAAGAGTGTTTATATTATTTTGTCTAACTTCTCTACACCACTGTTTCCACATGAAACTTTCGTTTATATTTAATAAATTGATTCTTTCAATCTTAACGTTTCATTAATTTTACTTCTTAAAAGAATTATATTCCGATATATATATATAATTCTATTTATTAAGCCAATATTTCAATGAAACTTTAATGTTTTATTAAAATTGCCTATGTTATTCCAATGAATTTTTACAATATATGCCAATTCCCTTAATGAAGTAAATTTATTCTTTCCACCGTAAAGATCATTCTGTTCCCATTATAACCGACCGAACCTCCGGCCGTTTGATCATATCCGCTATCACGATTCCTGAAATTTCCACCACCGATGGTTTTCATACTTGGATTTCACCTGTCATTCGTTAAAACGAACATCGCAAAGTGAACCGATCAGTTCCCAAACTATTCGACACGCCTTTCCGATCAATTACCTCCGCGCGACGCGACCAAAGACCGCACACGGATATCGCAGTGGTTGCCTCTCAACAAGTGATTTCCGCAAAGCCTTCGTCCCTGTCAAACATTTTACGAGCCGCTGCGAGTACGTGCATTTTTATATCCACCCTCGGAATCGAACCCGGAAAGAGAAAAATGTTCGAGATGGTATTCCGCGCGTGAAATCCAATCACGGCAGCTGGTGGCGAAAATTCGCGGGACTCCTTTGAGCTTGCCTCCTATCCAGATTTAATTCGGATTCCGTGCACCCTTTTAGGACGAAGGGGATGCACCGCGCGCAACGTTCTAATTCCCTGATGCATTACGCCCGCCATTGTTGACGCAACGACGAAGACGTCGACGCCGAGGGGACGCATACACGAAATGTGTGCGCTGCGTACATTGTACCGATCCTCTTCTCCTATTCCCTCGTTTTCTTTTTCTTCCGTCCCCGCAATTCTCGTTTCTTCAATTCCCGCCACTCGGTTCGTGCCGTTTTCGATGAAAGCGCTGTTAAGTGAGCGCTGCTTTGAGTCCGCGAATGGGGAACGTCGGTTCGAGCAAACGACGCCAGTGTGAACTTCGCGTGATTGCTGGCAATAATGATTTCCTCCACACTCTCCTCCGTTTTGCTCTCTTTTTTTTTCATTCTTTCCGCGTTTTTCTTTTTCTTTCTTTCGCTGGAACGAAGTTGCGCCGATGCCACAGATAGGGTGATTACTTCCGGATAATTCGGAGTCAACGACACAATTGCGACCCGTACCTCGATGCATGATCTCTGTTACCACGAGGTAACTATAGCAGTAGTTGACCAGTTGAGGAGACATTTGGTAATTTTTCGGGTGGTTTTCTCAAAATGTTGAATGACCAAATTTTCTTTCTTTTATGATACGTATTGTTATATAGACAATCATTTGCTGTTTTACGATTTGGCTTCTCTTTTTCTTTTTAGATGTTTGTACTAGAACGTATCCTTAAGACAAATTTTCTATATAGATAAAATTTTATTACATTCGAGAATGGGAACAACGACTCTTCTCAATTTATATCGTTAAAATATTAGTCTGTAGTATTTGACGTTTAATTTTATTTTAATTGAGGTGCTTGTGAATAAGTGTGTAATTAATGTGGGGTGTTTGTGGAATATATAAACGAAGCAAAAAGAGTGTACCGAATGTATTTACAGAAGAAGAAATGCCTGAAGAAATTAAAATTTCATGAAAATTCTTAAAAAATCATTCAACAGTAATTGAATGAGCCGACGACTCGGACAGCTATTTTTCACAAAACACTGAAACTTTGAAATTTGCTATTCTTCCAGCATTCATAAAATTATTTCTTAATTTTGTTCTGTATTTTCATGTAATTAAACGCGTTCAGGTGTAATTCTCGGACACTCCCTTCTCAGTTTTCCGCTTCCTCATGATTTAATGATGAAAAGTCCGCAGCAACGACGGATATATTTATTCGTGGAACTCGAGGAACGGTGTTCCATGACAGCATTACATTTTTTTTTTAAGGAAATTAAGAAATTTCCGATAGGTTCGGGGAAGGGGCGACGAAGATGGAATTGATTACGACGAAAGAATATTTATTTGTGATTTCTGCGCTTCCGGAAATGGGTCGATGCAATTACTGCGCGTGCAGTGAACAAGTAAAGGAATGGTTTGATCCCTCAACGTCTAAGAAATTGCAGAGAATTACCAGAGAAAGACAGGATTTATAATGGAATAAGCATGAAATATTGAACAGATATTACTGATAAAGTATCGTCAATAGAATCGCGAAAGTAATCATTTCTTAATAGCAAAAAGATTGAAACCTTTCTAGGATAATTCAACGAAACTCAAAGCTTGCGAAGTCTTTATTACAATTTTATAATATGCAATGCTTTTAGAAAGCACCTCTTCTAAAAACTCAAATTTTCAAAGGGTAAGTTCACGCACAATGTTTTCTTTTGATTCCATTTTTCACAGATAGGATACAATAATTTGAATTTTGTAAATGCTTAAATATTCCTACTTTAATTATCATATTTAAAAGGTTCATGGAGCTTAGATGGCACTTCGGAGATTTAAAGGTCAACTTTAATTTCTGAAATGAAACGTCCTGTTTTTTTTTTTTTTCTTCAAAATCTGATAAGATGCTCCATTCCGGGAATAAAAGTGCCGAGGTGTATAAAAAGTTAAGCCGACAACTTTCATTCGTATTTCGTTCCGACTATAAACTCGCAACGATGGATTTTTACAACGGCTCTAAACGCTCCACTTTCATCTTCGCGGCCATCGGGAAGGGACACAACAACCACACTACACACTTCTTCAGCAAGTTCAGCTAGTTTATGAAAAAACTCATAAGATCTGGCCACGATATCTGCCTATTAAAACGCAAGAGTTTTTATTTGTTCCTAAAACATTTATACGAAGTTACAGTTTATGGGCTAACGTTTAAGGACGCAAGTATTGACGACAAAATTTTCAAATGAATGAAATTTTCAATTCTCAACATTAGAATAAACCAAGTAACAATAGTAGAAAGCTGTTTGTGTATTCTATAATTTTTGCCAACGTTCCAGCGATACAACTGCATAGGCACAACAGCAAAATCAAACGCCTATACATCAAAGAGATCAATAACCTAATGAATAATGCAAGAGTGACCTAAATCCAACCTCTATTTCGAACTTTCAAAAGCTACAACGAGTAACACAAACAAGACACTTTTGAATATAAATACAAGTTCTGCGCATAAATATCGTAAATATATATCGCTGCAGAAACAAATACCAACAAGCAGTAACCAACTCGCGGAGAAATAATAATATCTAATGTTCCGATAAAACATCAGTCGTACGTTAACCAGATCTCGTTAACTGTAACCACTGATATATTATAAATGAAATATACAATATGTACTTCCATGTAAGCTATAAAGGCTTGAATTTCAGTAATACGTTCGACGTATAAAAAGGTGCATCAGTAACCACGTCACTAATGCACTCACGCGAGCAATGTAACTGGAAAATATAATTAAATTTTGCGGAAACATAAATATCATTAACCGTATATTATGCAAAACATGTTAAATCGCTATTAATATTTGTACACCTGCTAATGGCCTCCCTGTAATATCTCGTGCCATCCCGTCGATGAATACTGGTTTCAACCATTATGGCTTTCAATATCGGTAGGAATCAATTTAGAGATGTAATTTCATTTTTCCTACGGTGACTTTGTTCAGGTTTAAATAATTTCTGTTTCTCAACTCTACTTATTATTGTCTCTACTCCTGAATCCTTCTTATAATTAAATATTACATTAATTCTTGGTCATTAATTTTGCTTATTTAAAACGAGAAATGAGGTTTATTCTACGAGAATCACGATAATAATTTTAAAAAATGAACCATTTAATTATGGAATGTGTGATTGAGGAAAGATTAAAAGTTGTATATTCTTTTTTCATAAATAAGTGTTTACCTTAAAAAGACACAGAATTAATTTCTACACTTGATACATAGAATTCTGTTAATGCTTGTAAAATGCATTTGTTCAATTTCTGGGGGTTGAATTCAATAGTTGAAGGCTACATTTAAACGCGACATTTTTTTTTAAATACAAGCCCGAAAATTCGAGTTCACGAGCAACGCCAACGTTGCCTGCAGTCGGTCTTACAAACGCACGTACGTACAACAAGCGCGTACGAAAATGAGACTAGGGAAACTCCATTTTCCCAGGCCGAGCGCAGGCACGTTGAAATCATATCAGGTACCAGGTACAGACGAAGTTGCCGCACGTCGTACGGATTTGGCACACCACTCTGCATTTTGCAGCGGAGGCTGTGGAACGCGAATAAATTGATTTCAAACCAAAAATATCCTTATCGAGAATTTCACTTTTCCGACATTATTTTCGGCTCACGCAGGATGTGTTGGTAAATGACATTTTAAATTTCAGACGATTGTAAAACGTTTAGATCGCTGCGAATATCGGTGAAACCGTAGTGCACGTTTGATGGAAAACCAACGGGTATCTATTTTTAAATCATTAGCCATGAATGATAATAACAAATGAATATTTTTTCAAATAAGTGTCAAAGAAAGTACGAAAATATATTTGAATGTAATAAATGATATTTAAAACTAGGCTGAATTTATTTTACAGTAATCGTAATAGTACTTCTTGCTTCGTGTGGAAAATAACGATGTGTCTAAATAAACAAATATTTAATAATAAAGGTATTTATTAGGTTTGTTTCTTTTTTGAAATTTTACAAATATTGCAGTTATATCTAAAATTTCGCAAACAAGAACCATAGTAGAATGCGAAAATAATCAAATAGGATACATAACACTAGGATGCACTCTTTATACGATACATTCTCCTATAGGTATCATTTTCCAAATGTTTAAGGTTCATCAGCGATTTGTGCAGGTATTTTATCAAACAGAATTCCACAGAAAAGAGATTAAAACATTTCCAGAATTTTCGCTGGTATGAAACTTGTTAATAGGAGTTTTAAATTGTACACTTTGAATTGTGCATGATAAACCACAGAGAATCCCGTGGTGAAAGCCGATTAGGGCTTTACGCGTTCATTACAAACGGTTCGTTGCATACATGAGAGCGACAGAATATTCTCGCAACCATGAAATTTGTGTTTCCTTTCGGATCAGTCCGTATTGTGATGTACAAATGTGGGATAGGATTTTTAAAACAGGACAGCAAAATAACTCGTTTGTATGCAAAGGTAAATAATATCTGAATGATAAAGAACAATGACAAAGAAATAAATAAAATGTAAATAGAGGTAAAAAATTAATTTCTATTACATTTTTCGAATAAATAATAAGTCGTTTCAATGTTATGTGAATTCAATGTTTGAATTGTATTATTCAAACATCAGTTAATTTTGCTGTGTTAATGAAGCATGCATAAAACCCATGTACACGCGTGTATTAAATGCAATAGTCAACCATGTACACTACGCACTTTTTATTATAAAATATATGAACTTGAACCCAAAGAGCATAATCCTGCAAAACATAGAATACTTAAGTAAAATCGAGCATAATATTAGAAAGCAAATAGTACCGATACCGTTATCACTCGATGAAAGACAATGATTTCATAACCAACTAAACATCCCCATTCCATCAAAACACATTCCAGCCGAAACTCGTGTCCCAAAACGTGTACCCCTAATTTCCACTAACGCTCCGGATAATACCCGAGACGTATGACGATATGCATCCGTCTCGGTCTCTCGATCGGCATTATTAATCGTCGCAGGACGCCGGTGCAGCGCGCCGCGGCGGACACCGCGACCCTGGGCGGCGTGCACAGCGTCACGTTCCAAATAGAATATTCGCGGTGTCAAACGGAGCAGGCGGAGCACGGAATATATTCCAATTTCGTCGGGACTGTTCCCTGTAATACAAGTAGTTAGCGCGAAAGCTAATCCGCGGTGCACTCTCGAGAATTTACTTCGGGTTCCGGTTTCTCCACGCTAACCATTTATCCTGCTTTAAGGGTGGCTGCGGTTTAAGGGAAAGTGGATTACCGGAAGTCCCGTACGACCGTGCCCCGGGTCGGCTTCAATCTCGGGTAAATTCGATCACGTGGCCATTCGCGGAACGATAAGGGTCGATTCGACCGGAATACACGCTCCTGGAGAGACCCTCTTATCTTTTTTCCCTTCCACCTCGTGAAAAGGCCTCGCGAACGGATCGCCTATCTTGACGAAGTTCCAGTTTCATCTAACGAAAAACTACGTAAAGACAGTCTCGCTTCGGTTACACGGAGAAAAGTCAAGGAGCCGTGAACGCGAAGCGAGAGGTGAGCGGGGGTGGACCCGGAGGTCCTCGTGGAAGAGATTTTCACCCAACTTGGGCGATTTACGTGTTTCGCGAACGCATAAATTTGCATGGCATCGACCAGTTTTAAGCGAGTCGTTGCGAAGTACACATTGCGTAACCTTGCTGGCTTTAATGGCGGCGTTAATTTTAAAGAAGAGCTCTGAACCTGATCCATATTGAAAGCGTGGGAATATAGGCTTTGAGTGTGTTATCTCGTGTCATCGTGGTGATCGAGAATATTAGTAAGTGCCATTGATGGGTGACTGTTATTTAGATTATTCTAATCTGCCAAGAGTCATATTTTAATTAACTAGATTTGATCAGGAAAATATTAAATAAAATAACAATCTCTAATATGATGTATGAATGCCTCAAACAAATTTTGTGACTCTATGAAAGCTTGCTTTATTCGTAGGTATGCAACTCTGCAACAACAAATTTGTGTTGTTTTTTTTTTTTTGTTCCATCTCGTTGAGATAATTTGTATGTTTTGCCCTTGTACCATTTTTAGTCGAAACGTTGCTGAGTAAAGATTATAGAATACACAAACCTTTGTTTACTATAACAAAATTTTTAATTCGTATTAATGCTACATATTCATGCGGCATGGAAATGAATTTATTTTTCTCGCGATATTGCAACTGCTGAAACCTGAAATATCAACATGTTTGCAAACATTTTTCCGCCGGTGTACACATCGGTTCGCCGACGACCTAGCATTTTATCCAGTAGCTCCTGCTGTTAACCAACCACCGATTTGTCCAAAAAACTCTAATAATAAAAATGCTCGGCTTCGCATCCAATTAGCCTCCTAACAAGCCAAGCAAAAATTTACACTGAACGCGAATCATTTGAAATGTTATAAAAAAAAATCTCTTATTGAGTGACTTTGATATTTCGCTTTTTATTTCGAATATGTAGATCGCCAATCCGTTTTCAAAGTTATTCCAGTTCTTTTTTTTTTCATATCCGCAGTAAATGGTTGTATAAAATGAATGCTTAATGGGGCTGCGTGGAATTTTTTATAACTCGTTATCGCAACACGTAGCGCGCGCGGAGCTCAGTTCTTTTTGTTTTTTGCCAAATCTGATACTGATTGAACGCTTGTAATAATTCACTTGAATACACGATGGGTAGATTGAAGTTTTTACCATGTTTAATGTTAATTTTGTTAGGTGTTATTTAGTTTTCGACTGGTCAATCGTACTTCAAGAATATACGGTGTGAATTTCTTTGCGGGTTCAAATTTTTGTGCGGTTTCGCAGGTCTTATTTATTGTTTTATAAAATATCAGATTCGTCCAGATATAGTCCAGCAAGCTTTTACTTATTTATCGAACGGGTAAATATTTTATAGAAAAACTTTTATATATAAAATATCAGACTACGCGAGATTTTACAAGCCATATTTATTCGTTGACATTCAGTGATGTGCAACGTAATATTCGTCAATAAATTAATAACGCTTGTTACACCATACGGAATTTAACATCTCATTAACTTTCAAGCCAAAATTACGCAGAAGTTTAATTTTATATGCACATTACTCTTCGCTTGATCATGAGGCGATGGATTTGTTGATTAATGACGAACAAAAATGAGAGGTAGCCGAAGAATCAGTTTATTCATCGGTAATTAATACGGTTTGCATTAATTATAACACAGATAATTAATTGTAGAAAATGCATGAATTGAAATCGCCTCATAATTGAAAGAATGGAAAATACGGTAACAGTAAACAAAGAACATGATGCAAGAAAACTTAGTACAGTAAGTAATAATGTTTCTACAAAATAAATAGATTGCTAAAAAGTTTTAATTAGCATGACTTCCAAACGAAACACAGAAAAGAATACTGCAGCTGGATATCGCCAACAATATCACGTTACTTTAATAAGCAAAGTATTTGTCGTGGAAATCAGAGCCACAAAGGAATTTTTAATTTTACGTTATCGTCGGTCCAATTGCGACATTTAATTGCAAATTTATACGGACTCGTAATATCTAACGGGAAGTAATAACGTCTTTAGAATCGCCTCCAGTCTCACTCCATTTATTCACGTTTCCTGCGATACTCGACAAGCTATTTACTCGAGGAGACAAACTTCTTAAACTTTATGCCGAACCTCTTGGCGCCTGATTTGTATTCCAGCGTAGTTTGCATGCATTTCGATGCACGTGCATTATATTCACCATGGTATTGTTATTAAAGTTGCTGCTAGTTTAACAAGATCTCGGTAAAAAGAAAATACCTCCGAGGACGACATTATTTATGTGTACGGGCGATGATCCAAATTGTTTGCAGCTTATCGAGCTCCATGAAAAGTTGGATGCTTCCATGGGACGCATAACAAATTGATTGTAATTCGAAAATATAAACACGAAAATGGGATTAAAATGGAACTGGTCGTTGGTGTGGAAGTAATTGAACCGGATTCTAGTGGAAAGAGAAAATATTTGAGGTTGATTTTATAAGTGTGGGGGTATAGTACTACTTGGATGTGTCGAAAAATATTTAATTAGATATATAAAATAATAGTTAACGAAATTTATGAAACAATTTTGATTCGAATATATAAAATAGCTTTCACTCTAATATATGGTATTAAAAAAATTCCGTATTAAATTTCAAAATGATTATTCCATCTAAAAATGTTAATATATATGCATTTATCGCATTAAATAATATAAATCATTTTCCTTTCAAGATCGAAAGAAATCCGTCTATCGATACGAGAAACGGTCGTAACTGGAAGTGACTAGCGATTTATTATGGTCAAGGCCGAATAAAGAAAAAAAAATGTGGCGTAAAATATAGGTGAAAATTATAACACCTGAATGTGATTTTCATTAAAAAAAAAGTACCGGACAACGTGACATCGTAAAATGGACGCTAAAAGGTTCTTTTTAGATTCATTTTAACAGCGAGGGTTAAAAGTAGGGGTTGAAGTGCTTTCCGCTATTAGTACGAGAGCGATTAGCGATTGGGGCGTGAGAACGGAACATCTGATTGCTGGACGCCGAGCTTACCGTCGAAATGGTCTAATCCTACTGTATATCTTGCCAGCTACTACACCTACCGCGCGTCGCGACCTTATACCAACACCGTACTCGTCGCACGTGCCGCAAGTGTGCAATTTTTACAACGTTATGTGTTCCAGCGAGCGCCGAGCGAACTAGGAATTAGCTAAATATTGAAGCACGCTTTAACTTCGGTCGGCGAAATGAAGGGATATTATGCGGAAAATTGAGATATTCCCATTGCGTTCAACCAATATTTAAAGTTTAAATAATAACTTTAATTATTGCACTTTTGCCTCGCGGTAATATGGAGGCGAAGTTTAATGAAGTTAACGCAACTGCTTTATTTAATTTGGAATTTTATTTCGCACACCGTGTTCCTGCGCCAAGAATGTTTTGCTCCAGTTGCTTATTAAGTTACTCGGCACGATTACAAAAATTTAATAACAGTAATTCCTCTTTCATCGTTGAATCTCTTTCTAAACTACCGCAAAATATTTCTGTACGTTGTAGGAATTACATTATTTCGGCGGAGTACTGTTTTTTAGTATTAACGAATCAGGTTATCGTACCGTGTGCAGATTAATGACTAGGTTTCTTTTATTAACACGCCACGTTATTTAAGAAAAAAGTAAGAAAAAAAGGTGTACCGTTCACTTTTTTTTTAAAGTTATTATGCTTTAATTATTATTGTACTTTTTAAATTATATACAGAGTTCGTGAGCTTTTTATTTTTCTATGAAATTCCTATTTAAATAGAGAAAATCAATCTTACTAATTTCAATATTTCAGTAATGTTGAATTGACGATCACGTATCGTAATTTAGAGAATATAACCTAGATATTCCTTGCCCGTGCTTTGAGTTGTCTAGGGTAAATAATTATCTGTTTCATTACTAAAATACTGATGTTATGATTAATTGCCTCTATTTAGATAGTACCATCATGTGAATATTAGGTATTCGCTAACCATGTGACCAAACCATACATATTATTCCGTAGTAATGTAACGTATATATATTTATATATTGTTGTTCCTCGTATTACTTCTTTTTGACTTTTATTCATGTCTGAGCTACCCAAATCGAGACAGACTCTTCACCATTCACTGTGCATGTCTTCCTCGTTGCTTTTGTTCCTTTGAAAAACTGCTTCAAGCAGTGACGTAAAAGTACTTTAATTATTTCATCTTCCTTTCTCAATTTTTGTTGAGACAACATACAAGTAGTACCATAAAAACAGCGCAGAAAATAGAAGAGCATTCTGAGATCTCGGTGAATCAAGTCGCTGTTAAGAAAATTAAGACCGTCTACATAAATTAATTTGTACAAATAAAATATTGCTCAAGAAAGTATGGCAAAGATAATACTAGACAAAAAAAAAAAGTGTACGAATCACCACAACAGGCTCCAATCTCTACATTTCTTTTCTAACACACAAATTCATTTTTATCTTCATTTCTGTGCTTGTTGAAATTCTAAGTTTAAAAATTTCTTTTATAATAAAATCGTAAAATTCAAATTCTTGATCGAACCTTTCCAACCATTAAATCGTCAGTGGTATCTTTGTACGTTATAGGAAACTATGGAACACAGGGTGCCCGGCAGGCAATTTAATTTGATCGTAAGTAGAACCACGCACAAAATTATCGCCACATTGTTACCACCGAGCCGTGCACGACCGCGTAACACGTTCGAACAACACGCCAAACAGTTTAACAATAATAACTTTCTCGCGTCAAAGTAACAGTGTAACGATAATAATTTCCTTGTTCAAACTTCCCTGGGCGCGACACAGCAAGCATTATACTCAACGGCGATTCCGTCAAACAAGAGTTATACGATACCCGGCGCTGCCGGCAGCCTGGGACGTAACGACAGATCGATATGCGTCTCAACTAAATCCAATCTGTTTCAGCATCAGTCTCCTCGGGCGCTTCAATTTCGATTCCGTCTAAACGTTGCCCGGTTTGCACTGGCACATGTAAAGCACCTCCCGGTACACGCCGAAACGCAGAACTTCTGCACACACAATTCCGTGTGTACAGAGTTGTTTGCGTTCGCGCATAAACAGCTGAGAACACGGTATATATATTTGTGTTCACGAGAGTCTGACAAGGGGACGGTGAATCGGTATTGAACGTCATACCGATTTCCTCTGCATTGATTCACCGTATCGTTCGGATTCCATCGACTCAGAAACCTGTATTTCCTTTCACCTTTCGACTTCTATCGCTTCCGAGACCCTCTGTGTTTGCGGTGCCTTTCGAAACGTGTTGATTCCGAATTTCGCATCAGTGCCAGGCCTTTGGTCGGTAGCTATTCCAAATATTGCATAATTTTAGAAAGAGCTCGGGTTCTGTTCCGTATTCAAAGCGGCGTCGGTGTAAGAAGTATAGGGAAAACGAGACTTGTCGGTAGCTCATGAAGCATATCGCCAAAATATTTTGATAATAAGAGGGTTACAAGTAATCTCGAGAATTTAGTTACAAAGCCTGTTAAATACAGAAGAATGATTTCTTTTTTTTTTTTTAATGAAATCAACGTCAAGACACGACAAAATTGATTTTTAAGAAATTTTTCAATTTAAAGAAAAATAAAACTCAACACAGCGTTGACAACTTACTTATACCCTTCATTGTTTGTCTAAATTTTTTAACCCATCTAATCACAATCACTGAGACTTAAGTATCTTAGACTTAAGTATCTTAGACAAATAAAAATATCTTTTCTTTTATAAATGGCCAAGAAATATGGAGCTCTCGTGCTAAAATCTTGTGTACGTGCTGTTACAGGGACGTTGAACAAATAAGGACAAGAATTCTTCTACCTCATTATTTTTCTCTCGCCATTTTTCTTTTAAATTGCTCGGAAAAAATCGTTCTTCTTCACATTTAATTTTCAGTATAAAATTGAAGGACAGTGATTACACGAAACTACAAATGTTCCAAATTTTGTCACGAAAATGACTCGCATGAATGCTCGTTTTTAACAGTTCTAACGGAAGTTTTATCGATACGTAAATGGAAACACAGGCTGTTAAGATGCGATGAAAGATGAACCGATGGCATTTCTTATTTGTCGCCTGTCACTCTATTTATAGGAACGCGTTCAGGTGCGAATAGCCGAATAAAAGTTATAACGATTGTTCCGTCTTTGGATGGAATTATTTTCGAACATCTGCGTGGAAAATTAATGTCCTCGGGCATCTGCGCACCAGATCTCGAACACATTTTCCTCGTAGACAGTAATTTGCATTTTATGGCATTTACCTCTTCAAATTTATGGACCCGGCGGTTCCGCGACGGTTCCAAGACGTATCTGTCAACGGCGTTGAGATAGGTGACTCGAGGTGTCATATTATCGCGGCGACACGCACAAATTTCCCTCCGCCCACACGGCGTGCATAAAAAGAACTCTGCAAGATGGGGGAATCGTATTAAGTCAGAAACAGTTGTGAAGTTCCTCCGCATTGTAACACGTCAATTGAATAAAATGTGAAGTTTAAGGTAGAAATTGAAAACTAAAAGTGGTTGATGCGACTATTAAAAAAAAGAAGAAAAAATTATGGCACCACGTTTTTTTTAGCCCTTTATAGTATATAATTTTATGTGTCTCTATTTTGACTTGCTTGAGTTACATATGCATTGATAAACAAACGTAATTTAATCGTGATTTCGATAAAGTTTTTAACCAAAAGCGATAAACGTTTCGATTTTTACGTTGCATTCCCGTCCCTAACGATTGGTGAACCACTTAATTAACTTAATTAACTTCCAGAGAAACAGACTACAATTTAAACGATACGATTTAAAATTATTTAGATTAATTAATGGTTTATAAATTGCCACGGTAGTGAAACAAAGTTAGGATTGAAACAATTGAAACAATATATTAATATAATATTCGATGTGGAACAACTGCTTGCCATACAAATCGGTTCAAGCACTTGATCATTATTCAAAATTAACTTAATAGATATTGTTCTATTTTCTAGAAATTTATTTTGAAATTTATAACTTTGTAGGATAAAATGTAATTAACATTTATTATTGTGTTGGGCATTATACTTATTGTGTAAACCTTTAATCATTATTTTTAAAGAGTTATTAATAAGTATATTTTTTACTGTATTCGTGAAAGTAAATATTGATAATAAATGCCTGAAACCGTTAAGTTTGCTTGTAGACGATTTGGAAGTCACCGAGTCTGAAAACGAAAAATTTATTTCCTATCAATCTCGTGTTTCACATTGTAGAACGTAGACGACAGCTATTTCAAACATTAGGCTTGGGTAGAAGGAATTGGTCGACGGCCTGGATAACATTATTTGTGGGACATTCGCCAGACAGGCGAAAGATCCGATTTCGAGCCTCGATCCAGCAATCTCATCAGATAGGTAATTCTTTCTCTCTTTATACCGGTATCTTTCGATTTTCATCAATCGCGAATTCTCTATTTGCAGTGTTTCTCGATATTTTTTCTATCGACACCACATTTTGCGTTTCAATTCTGCAAACGTCACATAAATTTTTTACCCCTTTTCCTGTATTTTAGATCATAAATATTTTCTTACACTTTTCGTTCTATATTTTGTACTAGAAAAACAAATAAATAAGTCTATTACAATACTTTAATAAATTTTCTACAATATAATTGATTTCAAATTATTTGTTAAAAACATTATCAATACTTACTTATTACACTACGTGAATATCATACTAAACCAGAGGTGGACGTAAATAATATACCAAATGACGATGCGTGCACTGACTTCAAGGGTATTTATTTTACTTTTATGCACGATCACAGTCTTTTGATTTATACCGGTGGCGAATTCGTCGCCTCCCTCGCATTACCATACGCGTCAATTCCGAATCGTGCATTTGCTGCTTTGATGGCTGGCCTAACCGTGTCTCGGCGGTTAGCCGATCGACGCCAGCTGCGATGCCAGCTAGTTTGACACGGATATTCGGCGTTAGCGATTAATTACAATCGACTGAAGAAATCGATCGTTTGTCGAACATCGAGGATTATTGGATTTTGAGGGGAGGCCGAAATTAACAGGAAGCGCAAAAGCAATCAACACTCGCTGTCACATTTAATCTGACGTCTGCATAATTTACGCCACTGTGCTTTGCGACGCAGTGAATTGCTAGGCGAACCGCGCCTACTTAATATTTTAAGTCACCGCTGGGGGCTGGGAACTCGATCGATGGTATGAAACTAAATAAAAATAAATATTTGCTTTGGAATACCGTAACTACATCGCCATTTTGAATTTTCCTTTCTTTACCAGTTTCGAAGCAATTTTTCTGTTCGTTTTATAGCGAAAGTACTTGACATAAATTTTTGAAATTTAGTACATTTATTTATTCGCATATGTACAATGCACACTAAAAATTTCAACTGTCCTGCTCGATTAGTTTCTACGTCATTTCAGACTGAATGGCCTCAGAATGACAAGAAGGTCTCTTTTATTTTTTATCATCGATGGTAACAATGTGCCATCTTTAGAAAGTATAAAGAACCCAAAAATATTGCATTTAGTGCTTAATACCACATTATTTTCACCTCGGATAACGACTATGTAAATTTCTTTTACTTTAATTCTAGAAAACAGAAATTGCATCTCGCTTTCAAGCTAAACTAGAGAAAATATGAAGGGGAAGAAGTTAAATGGACCAGTGGCACAGAAGGAATATGCAGTTGTGTACTTTTCTTTAATAGACCCTCGTACTTTCTTTATATCAATAGGTTCCACTCTTTACTCTGCGTACAAAATTATTAAGGTACGTTTGTCGAAAAATGGCTATTTCACGAGATATTTCACAATTTGCTTGAGAGAATTATTCGGTAGAAAGGAGCTACGACCCGTCCCAATTCCCCAGAATCACCCGTTACGTACAAACGCCAGAGAGTTATTTTAGCATTCTGTTTCTCGTGACTTACACCGGCTTATGTCAATTTGCACGAGTTAATGAGGTCGTCGATATTTGTTGTTTGCAATACAAATTCCCAGCGAACATTACCTTAAACGTGCAGGGAATCGGTCATCCAGTGAACGTATTTATCGTGAGACTATAGTCTCGGCAGTAGTTACATCATTTATTGTTAAATTGGACCCGTTAAAAACTTATAAACATAAGAATACGAATGAATATTTTGCCCCCCCCCTCCCTCGTAAGCTCCAATCGTCAAAGAATTCTACTTCACTGGTTTCTTCTTTTTGCGCTCTCCAACCTAAAAGTGTCTCCTTTTTGATGAAAAAAAAAAAAAAAACAAAGGAAGACAATAGATATACCGCATTTTGTATGCAATTCACAGTAGATTGAATTTCGAAACCGTTGCCACGGCAGTGAGGCAATCACGAGTACCGGCGTGCCAGTCCACGTATTAATCAGATTTGGCAAAATTGTTATTCAGTTTTTATTCAAACGCCGTGCGAAATTCCGAAGAAAAAACTTGCATGCCCAATGAGATCCGCCGTGATTTCAATTTAAACCTTAATACAGCTCTGTTTTGTTTAACCGGCGTAGAAAAATAGCGCTTCCATTCGTGCGTTTAATCATTCAATCAGATCGTATCGAAAACACCGCAAACCTGGCGCCCTGGCGATATAAAAAATAACAAAAAAAAAAAAAGTAGAGAAGAAAAATACATAGTTTATATAAATTGTTGTACCGTCGCTGTACGCCGTTTTATTTATACGATATAAACCCACATGACAGAGACTTACAGAATGACAGAGAATTACAGAATGTTTTGTACCAGTAACACGAAGTCGGTATTATTGACTTTCAATCATTTTCTAAAATCGAACATTTTCTTCAATTTGGTTTCGAGAGCTACAGATAATTCGTTGACACGAAAATGGGAACTAAGCCCGATGAAATGCGACGACAGATGAAACGATGACATTTCTTATTTGTTGCCTGGGACTATATTTATAAAAACGTGACTTTATAACGATTGTTCTTTCTTCGGACGGAATTATTTTCAAACATCTACACAATTGATGTCATCGAACAAAAGCAAAACAAAATTGAAATTTGTGATATGTGTCGATTGGTAAACCAATCACTGCACATTGTTTTATTTATACGAGACATACTATAATTTTAACTTTATAACTACTAAGAATGCGGAGATGTATACATTTACAATGACAAATTTTAAGATACAAATATTTATAGGACTGACTGTATGTATTTATTTGTGTATAAGTAGTCGAAAAGTCCCTGTACAAGATATTATTTACGATGCAGGTCAATCCCGTGACAAAGAATTAATTATACAACGACTCGAGTTCGGTATCTGTAACACGAAGTAGGCATTATTGCCTCTCAATAATTTTATATCTCGCGGAAATACGATTTCTTTGTGACGGATGACTGAACGCGAATTCAATACGGAAAGATGACGTAGGAAGAAAATTACTTCGGAGAGGAATGCATGAATATCGCGGGGAAGAATCATGCGTACGCTTTTCTGGCTCGTTGCACAATCGAAACGAATAAAACTCAAGGAAAAATCTGGAAAAACTGGAGAATGCAGCTTCATAACAAAGGTCTTTTGTGCTGCGAACGTTATTCCTCCATTGAATGCTATCATATTCTGTCATATATGGCTTTACAACACTTCTTCTCGTGCGCTCGCGACCCCCCGGCGCTTTTAGATACAATTACTCTCCTTCTTTTCCATGCGTATCGTTATAATTACAGACGCACTTTTTCCACGTGAAAATCGTCGATTTACCGTAATTTTTCTTACGAATTTTCGCGCGCGATGTGTTTTGTATTTTTGTTTCCGAAAAGCAATTCTGATCGTCTCCCTTTATCGTGGTTTATCATCCATGATCGCTTTCTGTTCACTGGAATCGTAAAACTTCGAGCTGGTGAACATTTTGTTCTACATGAAGAAACGTATACTTCCTGTCTCCAATCTGCACGGGAATCGTCAAAAGATTTATTTTGTTCACTGAATTACAACACCTGGGCTATAAATTTTTTAAGAATCGCAATGCAATTGTATACTGTGCCTTCATTAAAAATTATAATTTTTTTTTAAAATAAGAAAATCTGTGTTGATGTTTGTGTTAAAATCATTTTCAATATATTTGTGGAAAGCTGAGAGTAAAAAATTCTCTCGTTTAACTCGATAAAAGCAATGAAACACATAAAAATAAAAGCATGAAAGCTTTTGCTTTTAATAGTCGACACGAAAAACATTATGTGTTTATTTTTTCATATTTTGAATATTTCAAGGCAGACAGGAGAATGAATTAAAAAATTCCTGTTCAATGAAAATGATATGCTTTTCTGTATGAAAAAAATACAAGAAGAGATCATAAACAAATAAAAATTTCTCTGCTACTGGAAATTAATTTTAGCGTGAATTCCAAGAATAAAGTAAAGAATTGAAACGCCAGGCATTAATGACTATGCTTTCTGTGAATTATTGACTTGCCTTTGCAAACGACTGTATCTCGTTACTTTTGAGCTTTTAAAACGTATTCTTGCACAAATTGAGTACATTCTGTTATGTTTACTTCATTTCTGCAGATTAATTTTCTTGAAACACGATCATATTTTTCTGAGTTATTGAAGTTTTTCTTGAACACTTAGGATATTACTTCTGAGTAAATTATCTCTCTTTTTTAAATTATATATCAATGTCAGTTGCTTTTCACAAGATCGCATCTAGCACAGGGATGGGCAAATAATTACCATATTAACAATAACGAGTACACCATGCGATATTTTCGCAAATCGAATGAGCAGAGAAAGTTTATGTTCATTTGAATAATAGATAACTAACACAAGATGATGTTCATTTAATTAAATAGTTAGTTAGATAATTTTTGCTTAGTTAATAATGAATAGAAAATCATTAACGTTTTGGATCGGTGGTGGTGAAATTAATTTTAGTTATTATATAAAAATTGTTCATTTTAATAAGGGAAGCTGGACAAGGGCGCGTACCGGTTGGATGATAGTACCTTCTGGTAATTATGTAGCGTTCGACGAAGGATTTTAATAACGCAAACTTATTTAATATTGTACAACTCTCCTGTCCGTTCTCACCTCGAGTATGCCTGAGTAATTTGGTCACCTCATCAAGGGAAATACATTACTCCGCTGGAAAAAGTTCACCACAAATTCTTGCAGTTTGTCACGTTCAGGTTGAGTTACTATGTGTGCTTAGGCGACATCTCAAATTTGCTACCCCCTTTCAGACAAGAATTGCTTCGATTAATTACACTCATTTTTCAGATGTGTGTTTCGCCAACAGAATACATACAAAAATACTCTTATCTTTTAGATTGAATTTTATTTCATAATAAGCCATACGCGAGTATCATAAACTTCATTCTGACACATTTTCACCCCCCGTATTATAAATAAATTCTTTCTTATAGATACTAAAATACCTTTCTATTCTACCCACGAAACATCCTTCAGGTCAAAAACTTTTACACGATCTGTATTTTATTTCGCAACAAGACACACATACTCCCCAATATTATTATCATTTCCACTTCGTTATATTTTTCACCTCGCATCACAAATGAATTCTTTCTCATACATAATAAAATACTCTCACGCTCCCATCCAGGGATAACCGCGCAGCTCGAAGACGTTTATACGACGTATGCGCCATCATAATACCAACGAGTACATACTGTTTATTCGCAAGACCAGCGCCAGTTCTACTCTTACGAAAAGGAAAACAAATTCCACGGTGCGAGGGGGACGCAGAGCCGTATCTGTACCGTTCTGAAACAAAATTTCCAGCCGCGCCTTTTTACCGCGTTTTATTATCCGTGATCGTTTTCTGTTCGCCAGGGATCGTAAAACTTCTCTTCCGCCGGAATGGCGAAACGGGCGGCTCTGTTTCAACTCGAAACGGGAAACATAGTCGAACAATCGAGGGGCCTCGGAGGGGATGGCCAACGGGAACGGATCACGCGATACGAAAATAATACCGCTCGACGTGGCTCATCGTACCGAGAACCGTGCGATTAATAAAGATTTTAATTAAATCACACTATCGTCGGATAGATCCGACGTTTACAACGATATTTATCTCGGCTACGAATCGGGGTACAAATGACGCCGCGTTACATGCGATGTTAGTTAGGGAATTCAGGTCGCCCCGGGGCGCCCAACGTTTGCGAATGCTTCCGAGTAATCCGATTTACTTTTACTTATCGCGCCAGCTCAAACACTTGGAAATATTTGCATCGCGGCCGTCCTCCCTCAACCCGCACCCCTTCGTCGTTGCTTTCAGCCGTCCCGCGTAGCGGTGAATTCGGCGTAACACTCCTGTTTCTGAAGTAATGTACAATTTCGACCTCGATACGGCCGACCCAAGAACCACCATGCGAATCATTACTACGAGGGAACCCGAGCGCAGTCGATTTTCCAGCGAGTAACTGCCATAAACGTTTCGCGCCGGCTTACGAGCGCAATTGATACGGCGAACTTCGAGCCCTGATGCGTGCAAGATTCTGAGGGGAGGGGAGGGGCGGGGGGGGGGGGGGCACTAAAAACGAAACGGTTAATGCCGGAAAAGCGTCGTTGCGCGATATTGTTTGTGGACGGAGGAAACTGGGGGAAATGCAACGGGAATTGAAATCGCGAAGACGATGTTTCGAAAGAGAGGATTCTTAATGCTGCACCTACCGACGTTTATTTATAATTATATCTATCGTGATGGAACAAGTGGCTGGTGTCTTAAGCACACTATTATCAAATCATATCCAAAAATATTTTACGTGGAACTGAATTGAGTACTTCATGAAACAATTGTATGTAATTCATATATATCATAATTTGAAAACAATCATTTGACCGGTCGTGGTAGATTTAGTATTAATGTACGTATGTATACTGAAATATTTATTTTGGTATATGTGACCTATCATTTAATTTAGACTTCGTTTAATAGAGGGTATGGGTACCGATGGGACTGACTAAAGATACAACCTTTCCACCTCTTAAGGGATGTATACATGTTATTTGTTATTAACCATTCTGATATATTCAGACCTGTACCACCAAAAATCGACATAGACTTTCCAGACAACCTGATATATGCAATTTATAAATTTTGTTCAACAATTCCCTCGACCCACTAAAAATTTAATTATGGAGTGGTATGGAAGCATGGAACGTCAGAATTGCTGAGGAATAGTAGAAAGAACGAGCAGGACGTACATATTTGAAATGCATGGGGAGCATATTGTAATCGTTGTCTTTGACGTGTTACTGGTGTGATATTACAGCAGACACATTGAAATTTTTAACGGTGACAATTTTCAGCCACCGTCACCAGGCTTTATATTGTCATATTATAAGCAGACGTGGATGGGACTGTAGGAAAAATAGTAATTCCATGAAACTAAACATGGAGATTCATATTTTTGAAATGAAAAAGCATGGATACATTGATAAAAATATTCTATTTCCTAAATACGATATTTAAATTTCGTTAAAATACATGGGATCATTTTCAAAACACTAAATTTGTCATAAGATTTTATGTATTTGAAGGAATATCTATATTAAATTTTATTGATCATCTACAGTGGACATCTACGTGTATGATTTCCTTGAGCCACTACATTAATTTATAGGCATATTAAAATATATTATAATATGTAGATAAGTTTGACTTTCAAAAAATCTTGTCAACTTTGGAATAAATACTACTACCAATTTCCTTGATACTCGCAACAATCAAAGTAATTTTCATTTATCGAACTGTAAAAGCACAGTATGTCTAATGCGAATGCTCCTCGTATTCATTCATGAAGTTTCTCAGAAATTCACCTATCTGCAATCAATAATCCTTCTTGTTACTTAAACTATCAAAAATACAAAAATGGCCAGTTACCAATGGAACTCTCAGTAATTACTCCAGAAAAAATTAACGCGTAAAATAAATAATTAAACAAAGTAAAATTGTAAATGCCGTGAATAACCTGTTGAAAATTCAATGAAAATGAATTGAATGCTTAGTAGTAGCACAGAAAACATTCAATTTCAGCTCATTTTCTGCACGACCGTGTTCGAGCAGCCTCCGAACTAAAGCTCTGACGCTTCTTGTTTAATTTTCTTAGAAATGACTTTCGAGGCGACCGGAGAAAAGGTTCTGATGTTTCCCGGTAGTTTCTCCTGCCTCAGAACTATTGGTCGCCCAGGTAAACACGATTTACGATCCGCTAAATCAAAAACGGTACATTTGCTCTCAATTGCCTGTAACATCGCGTTATATAACGAGCACTAAGGCACACACGCGACGCCATGATGTTTTATTAAACTGACCTTTACCGAAGTAGAAAGAATTATTCATGTGACTTCTAAAGTGAGCGACTTTGCTTGAGCTTGCGAGGAACAAAATGCGGAAGAACTGTGTTGAAATCTTACGCGCTACGCTACGAGCAATCGTAAAGTTGCTAGTAACCAAAACTGATCATACACCATCTTGCAATCTGATTCGAATACTGTAGAAAGAACGTTGATTCATTTAAAAATCGATTTCATGATAAACCGTTTACGGACTACTTGGATTTTTAATGGAATCGATATGAATGAAACTGTGCAATCGCTTCCATCACGCTTCTTTTAATTCAGTGGCTACATTTTTCTTTCTCTTATGCTACTCTCTATTAAATTCAAACGGATCTTAATTATTTATGTAAAACAACAAATCATCGCTGTTAAACATCTCTGGTGACGGATTCGAATGTCAACTAAAACGTTACATGCATAAATAATATGATAAGCCGAACGCGTACCACGTAATTTATGTGACAAACTAGATATGCCTGCCAACGAACATGTTAGGCACGAAATCATAAATCATACTGACACCATTCAAGAAACTTTATGATGGTACGATTTACAAATTGTAAGAAAAATTAAGATTCATTCCTTATAGTAATCGCAAATGAGACATGCACTTCTGTTGAATGTTGGTCATTTATCATATAATAACAAAATGACGATTAAATATTTCTGCTTAAACTAAATTTATAAATGATTGAATGTACAAGCGCAGAATTTATTTCTACAGCTAATACTATTTAGACGTTACGTATTAGACAACACTTACGTGGATACGTACACGTAAGCGCACGCGTATTTGTGCATATGATCTTGAGATGTACGATCGCCGAATTGAATGGTGGATACAGGAATACGTACTACCAAAATGACTTTAACCCCCTACTGTCGACCCTAATGCATCGCATAGACCGCATACTACTCCGCGTGTCGCCTATTATTGTAGCTGCGTAATATAGATCCCCAGAGATGTAACTGTGCCGCTCCATTGCTCGCGATAGTTTATAGACGGCTTCGAAAGCCTTGTTAATACGCATTGAACGCGCGCGCCTCCGAGATTTTATCGAGGCCACTCGGGGGAAAAAGCTCGCGCGTCCTTGGGAAGCCTTTTCGCTACTCGACACCGGGATTTATCCGAACCGATAGCGATCAATTTCCCACCACGTGCAAGCTAAATCGAAGTTTATGTAATTTAATCGCCGTACATCAAGGCACACGCGAGCACCGGAAATCCCGTTAACAAATGGAAGCTCGCCAGCGTAAAACAATAAATTAAAAAAAAAAAAAATAATAATAATAAAGCGATAAAAAAAAGGAATTAATCACTTCATGAAATTGCGTTCTCTCAGATTACGGGTTTTTATGGGCGGTTTGGACTTCCATTATATAAACTTTATCAATCAGGCGACTAATTTCCAATTTAAAATTGTTGGTATTCCGAGGATTAAAAGGGAATCGAATAAATATTTCGTATGGAAAGAATTTATCGACGCTAAGCACGTATTGATGTTGATGAATGTAACGGCTTTTTTTTCTTTATATTACAGTCGTAACTTTTATGGACGGATTCTTTATCCGTTATTAATTGCTTTCACTTTTCTATTTCTTTCGATCTGGATTGTTTACTTGGCTTCACTAATTCATATTTATAGTGTTCTTCGTGTGGTAATTTTGATGTTGGATTTAAAAGGAGCCTCTAGATTTTTCTTTTCTGTACTTGCGTATTGACGATATAATAAGAACCATTATTTTCGTAATAATAATCTCTGGAGTTTCATTCCTTTAAAAACATTAAAGGTTGAACGACCGAACATATATATATATATTAAATTAAATTCTATTATTTTCTTTAAAATTATAACTTGTACGTGCCTCTTTCCTTAAACAATTGCTTTTCCTATTTATAGTTGAACAAAATATTCTCCTTCGCGAGTTCCAACAGTGCTTTCGAACCTGATATCGCTCGTTAACACATCGGAAAATCACGGGTCCATACATAATTATTCAAATTATTCCTTCAAACGATAATAATATAATCGTTTTAGAACGCGAAATATGCACCGTGTCAACAAATGACATTCTAACTCCAACGTAAAAGTGCCTATTACATACACAATGTTGCAGAGGAATTGTATCGCTCCGAAAATTCGAATCAAATTGCCCCGGCTCGTCTATTACAATACAAACGCATCGCGAATTAATGAACTCCAGCAAACCGGGGCGTAATGGCAAAGCTATCGGGAACACTCTTGTCACGGGACCGTTCGCTCGTGTAATAGCTTATTATATTTTAATGCGCGCGACACCGAGTACCGGTCTGATTTTGATGCAAAATTGTTTCCGTGCCGGGTCACGTTGACAAACACATTTGGCCGTCGATTACATCAAAACAATACGCGCCCACTTAATTGTCTATAAAACCCGGCCACTCGCGCGAGACGTTTCGAGTAGCATATTTAAACCGATGCCATCGTAACTCGAAACCAGGAACCGATCGAGGCAATGGAAGTTAGTTCGAACACTCATTTAGTAATGTCGACCGTGCGTCACGGAGGCACGACTTTTCGAGTGGCCGCGGGTAGCATGTGTACGAGCCCGCACACAGTGTCTCGCTACCGTAACTTCCGCGAAACCGAGAAAAAGTTGCCGCGTTCTCAACCCAGATTTTCCGCCGCTGTGCATAATTTATTTAATTTTCCAGCGAGTCATTGTCACGGCACGGACAGGGTCCTCTCCTCATCGTTATTTCCAATCCGTCGCGGTGACTGACTGCTCCACGCCTCGATCAATATTTTAGCAAAATCGACACCGTTCTGACGCTGTGCCCGGCGCTAAAGTTGGAACGAATGCGATTCGCCCGACGTGACACTCTTTCGTTAACCGATAACTCCGCGGAAGCTTCAACCGCGACCGCTGATGAATTAGGAATGCCAAGCTGACAATGGAGCGGGTCGAGAGTGTAATTCGAGATACTAATATGAACTACGTAGAAATATAACCGAGGGCGACATATTCCGGACAGATACCGTTTTAGTTTCACTTTAGACTGGAATATCTCGGATATCTTGGATGATCGACAGAAACGTGGGAATAGTCTGCGAGGATGGGACTCAAATAGTATCGATATTAATTTTTACATGGTTTCTTTAAAGTCGATTACATGGTCCGTAAAATAAATATTGATACACTCTGAGACAAATTTCTTATTTATTTTTCTTGTTTATTGCCTTTAATATTTGGTTCGTGATTTTAAACTACTCGTTCCCTTTCTCATTCCTCGTTTATTATTATTTTTATAATAATTCATATAATGTGTGAAATATAAAAGAGATGGTGCACCAATATGTGCATATACTAGCCCAACGTTGAATATAAAATTGTTATTTCATTCAAGCTTCATTTAACCAACACGATTTTCCTATCGATATTCGATATACCAACCACCATTTACACACATAACGTTGAATCCAAAATCGTTCGGGACAATAACGTGAATTACTAATACTAGATCAATAAGAGGAAGGCGGCTATGATTGAAGAAATGAACAAACGTTTATTTTAAGTTTATTGCGTGCTCGCGATGCACGAGAACATAAACTATGGATAGTATTGTGAGCATGGAAATAGACTGGTGAACGGTCGTCAGGGGATGAGAATTTATCTATAACGATATAATATTGTGACTTTAGAATCTTTCGATTCGTAACCTCAAGCCGAGGACAATATGTAACATATTTTTGTACAGCTACCTCGTTCTTGTAGGTTTAAAGTCAGACCATAAATTCGTGAGCATTTTTCGAAGTATATGGAACAAGAGAAGGGAAACGACGCTGTTTACTTTTACAATCTTTGCCATTCTACAGGAATTTCTTTCACTCGTCCTCGTAAAGCGTTGCTGGTTTTAAGACGAAATATTACGAAACTGCCCCATGGCTTTCGTTTTCACGATCGCGGCTTAATTTATTTCACGCCCTTCTTAAACTTTTTACGCCCCAAAAGTATAAAGTAGAGAACGCGTTTGCTTATACTGGTTAATAATATTCAGTTTTATGAATTGCTTTCCGCTAATATCCACTGATCGAAGGGAATTAAAAAGAGTAATCTAAAATGAATAAGTATAGGCAGATCGGAAATAGAAAATATCTCGTATGAACTATAAGAATTAATAATTGGGTCTGGTCAGAAAACATTTCGAGATTAGAAAGCATCTATCGCTTATAGTTTGTGTTTATACGAAGTTTTAGGTACTATATAATAACTTTTACTATTTTCTATAACGAAAGCCCTGTAATATTTAGTAATACTAAAACCAATAATGTGGATAGTAACACGAATGTACAGCTTGGAGATTGACCTCGTACCTCTACATGTTCAAAAGCAATTTATAGACCAATCAATCCCAAAACGTGTTTCGGTGTACAAGTTAATAGAATCCCAAATAGTCTGAGGTTGTATTCGAAAACGTGTCATAATATTTATTTCCGTATTAGCTAGAGAACAATTGAAGCTATGATATTATTAATTTGCATGTGGAATTTCACATATCTTTTATTTGCACTATCGATGCCGAGAATGTGTCTGTATCTCATCCATAATCGTTCAAAACGTCTATACCATAAATTACGGGTTGTGAGAAGGAAAGAATAGCATAACATGTGAAATGCCTCGAGTATAACTACTCATCCCGATTACAAATCAGTTGAACTCTAGGGAAAGGTACAAGACGAACATAAAGAGGTACTATCGCTGGTAATCGTGCTTGCATCTGATATTCAATTACGTTGGCTGTCTTTCAAACGCGATGGCCATTTAATCCCTTCGTGTCCATGGTATCGAGTAAGATACAAACCAGTTTATTGACTTCTTATTCCTGTTTCGACATTATTTAAATATTGTTATATTATCTTGAAAGTAACCAAATTAATTTCAGATAATATACGTGCAATATTATTTATTACTAATACTCGTTATAATTGTAAAATAAATAATCGAAACGTAAAATAAATAATACCTCCTTCGAGGCTGTCAAATTATCATCCCCTCAATTCTACTTCGTCTCATCCCATAAGAATTGCGGAAATATAAAAATCCCAATGATTCGAAAAAAAGACTCTAAGTGAGACTAATTTTTGAATGGATCTTTTCTATTATTTTGTAATATTAAATTCACCACTGTATTATCAACCACATGTTTTCGGCGCACCCTATACGCATAACACTGGTTGCGGAAAGCTCCCTCCCGTCGTCAGTCTTCGACCATGCGGTGCCCGAGCGGTTCTCTAGTGGACCGCAGTATTATAAATGTTATTGTACGACCACTTTTACAGCTAATTAATCCCGCGCTATAAACTAGTTCGCGTAATTATCGATGTTTAACCCGTAGAGATTGCGGGAAAGTTCTCGTATTAATCCGCGACAACCACAAGTCAATTCCTCTAATTACGGTGGAACTCTAAACCCTGTTCCGCAACGTTGGTATTTTTACTCCACTCTATCTTCGAGAATATTCAGGTTAATACGTGACCGTTGATTAAATGCCTTGAATATTACGATGGGGAATTTTATGTTTGCAAATGCACATTTTCATGTTTATGCAAATGAATATTTTAAAAGGCATCCGCGCATAAATATGCACTCATTACATCGCACGATGCAATATGTTCTTTTACGGGATATAAATAAATATTAACTGATAAACGGTATCAATTAATCGTTGCAAATATGGAATAGTTATTAGTAGATTTCGGATATTTACCCAAATTTATATGTTTTTTCAGATGTAAGAGATGAAATTCAAATGAAAATATATCTCATTTTCTGAGCAGTCAAAGATGCATTTTATTGCTGATATTTTTAATATTTCCTGTTGCCATTAACGCATAAACTTCTGGCAGTCTAGTTATTAATAATTCTTTGTAACACAGGTAACGATGCTTTCGAATAAGTGTAACGTTAATTAAAACATAATTGGTGAATATCTTCTTGGCATCTAAAATACAATTATAACCGCTTAAAAATAATGAAACAACCAAACGAGCCCCTCTTTCTGAATTTGATCCACTTCTACGTAGATCAAATCGAGTTTAAATTTCTCAAAAATTCGTGAAATCGAGCGCGAAATGCGACTGATTCGAAATGACCCACTGACCTCTCCATCTTTTATCCGCATTGCTTAAACTCGCGCCATCTTTCCCGTTCAGCCCCATCAGGGGCAACAATAAACGTTACAACGCGGCCCGGCACCAATCCCACATCCAGCCGAGTCGCCTCGACTTTTCCGGTTTCAATGAACCGCGAGCGCATCGATACCGCAACAAAGCCTGCAAAACTCCCTGCAACGCACCCCGCGTTGCCAGGAACTGACCGATAACAGCTATCACGAACGCGGTTGTCCGCAGGCAAACGGGTTTAATCTTTCACGGTGCTTAAGGGGGTAGTCAACTCTCAGAATATTAAATATCGGCCATTTTTTAACCTTGCATTTCTGGAAAATAAGTAATCGTAATCACTTGAAATTTGCGCAGTTCATCGTTCATTGTTCGACGAATGTATCGTCGATATTTCGTTCAAAAATATCAACTTTTAATCGAGCTAATTAATTAATGGTAGCTGTTTCGTTCTGTTTGATACAATGGTATTGAGAAAATGTAATGAAAGCGACATACAACGAAGAGTTTTTTCGCGATTATTAATTTATTAAACGAATTCAATTACATTCACTTACGCAAATGTGGGTCTTGTCGATGGAAAATATGATTCGTGATGAAAAATCTGAGCAAAAATTTGTCGACTGATTTATAATTAAAAAAGGTATTCTTTCTGTGTATTGGAAGCAGAGTGTAAAAGAAACTGTTGACTTAATTTTACTAAGGGATATCGAACTGTTTCAGACTCTTTATGCGAATTTTTGTATTTATTATTCCAAAAGACCATACAATTATCTACAATCAAATTATATTCATTCTACTTCATTTTGTCTTAAGTATTAAGTAAAATTAAATGCCAACCACCTGTTCAATAAAGATTCTCTTATCTGATATTTTTGTCCCCCACTTAGATTCCAGTAAAAACAGTAGTGCTACTATACGTGCATTCTAGATTTATAAGATTTCAACCCCTCAGCGTCGACACTCGAAAGTTTCCCCACGCATAGTTCCCAAAACCTCGAAAATTAACCAAATCAACCAGATTAACCGTAATTTCGAGTGAAAAAAGAATTTCGTCGCGAAAGGGTTGCTCGGTTTTCCAGCGACGCGGACGACGAATTTTAACGACCCGGTGTCTCCTCTTCGGGACAGGCCGCTGTTCCGTCTGCATGCTCGAGGGCGCGTGGCTTCGCGGTAACGAGAGGCTCGCGTGCCTCGGTATAATTAAGGGCCGCGTCGAATCAGCGCGGCCACGCTCCTTCTGCGCTCGAGCGGAACGACAAACGAATCCGAAAAGTCGGAAAGCCCGGGCGATCATCCCTCTCGACGGACACCGGGTTACGTCGCGATACGCCGCGATTAATCACGCAACCCGTCCGACAGCCGCGAAATTTATCACGTTTCCCCGCGAGAAACTTCGCCTCTTCGTGCCCGCCCTCCCGCTTCCTACTGGCTACTCGCGTTACCAGTCTCCAAGCGCGAGTACGCGAGCACCTTGGAGGAACCGTGAACGACCAACGGAAGCGTGACGGTGGCTGGACGAAGATGAACGCTGCCACGGATAAATAGGAAAATAGTCTTGTAACTAAACGCGTTTGCCGCGTGACGGTGAAAAAGCGACGGCTTGATCGCCCCGCGGAATTTGAATGAACGTGCCACTTAATTCGCGGCTACGAGCGTCTGGAGACCTCACCGCCAGAAAAATGTTCCAAACTGAGTACGGGATAAAAAGAATCTGTCTTCTTGGGTAATATTTTGCGGCGAGAGAGCAGGTTACTCTGGGTGGATGGATGTATGGGTGAAGGGAAGTACGAATGTATGATTCTTTTGTTGATTTTTGTAAACTTTAGCACTATAAAGAAACGCAAAAATAAACGTCCTTATAACATATGACATTGGGATAAATTAGAAAATTAAGAGAAGGCTAGTTTCCTTAACATCGAGTCTCCTGATTTTATTTATTTTTTTTTTTTTTATAGAAAGTGCATGGTCGGAAATGGGCCCTGCAGAAAATTGTTATAACGTGTTAAGAATAACAAAAGAATAGTATCACTATCATGCATCGCATCAGTTTTATTAGAGAATCTACAAATACCACTACCAGACATACATGAGAGTGTTTTCTCAAATTACAATATCAGATATTAATTTGTAATAGAATACAAATTTTTGTTTTATTCAATATTAATGAGAGGACGGAATAGAAGGATTTATTTGAAGATTTTATCACAAAAGATTTATTAAGAACACGTTTGTTCACATATTTTATTATGTGAAAACACATTGTATCTTCTACTTTTCTAGGTAAATGGCCGATCAGTGTGCACAGCTGTACGGATAAATAACTGAATACGTTATCCTATTATTTCTCGGTTCTGTCCAAACGCTTCTCATGTATGGTATTCCGAGAAGACGGTTTCGATATAACACGAAATACATCCCTCTGGTTTGCAATTGTTCTAAGTTTCGCTCAACACGATTTCGATACGGGGCGACATTTGGAGAACACGGTATCGCGATAACACGAAACGCATTCCCCTGATTTCTGGTTTCGTACGTCTTCGATACGACACGGAACGAATTAACAGTGTTATGGGAACATTGACTATATTCGTATATTTTGTATAAGTTATACGACATAATGAATCATTATTTATTGTGTAAAATTGCTAAAATGATTCGGAAGTACTCGAATGAAGAAAGATTTACAAAAAATTTTAACTTCGATCTTTAATTTTGTCTAAATTTGTGACTTTAGTACAGATATTTTGAGGAGCATAATCAATAAGAATATCAACAAACAAATTGTTATTGCACTCCAGACAGGAAGCAGGTACCCTATCACCACTTAAAAGACTTTCAAAACAAAAACTGAATTTACTATCAACAAAAGCAGCGTGAAAACAATTTTTTAGCGAAACTTCATCTATCGCGTTTTATCCACGGATCAAAGAAGAGACTGGACAACACGGTATTTATACAACAATGGAGAACTCGACAAAAGCGGTCAACCTTTTAATATTGCGTGTTTCAGCAATAACGGTATTTGAATTTTAATTAACGAACCACTTCTTTCTCAATGAATTGTTTTCACCACTTTCAAACAATTTGTATTGTTATTACAAGCGGCGAGTTTTCTTTCAATTGATTATTGATTAAATTTTATGTAGTTATCACGAAGTGCGATTTTTTAATGCACTGATGACACTGTCATGAAATCAATTTTGATTATATTTTGTTTGCAACGTATTTTCTAAAATGTGCATTAGAAAGTAAGGCGTGAGGGTACGAAGGCGTTACTATAAAAGTTCACTAATACAAAATTCCTCTAATACAATTTTAACGTCATAGGTAACTGAGGGAAAAATTAAAACTGAGTAATTGAATTTAAAATAAAGTTCTTTTGAATGGTAAAGAAAATTAATCGATTCTTTTGTATTTGCCCGACATTATACACCCCGTACACAAATTTAATATTGCTTAATTTGATGTAAATTTAATTTCTGCGCCGCTTTTGAAGTCAACACCATTGATCTCAAAATTAAAAAGCCCTTCGTCGGCATAAATTATCAATATAAATGCTACGAAAGCTTATTAAAAATACTAGTAATAATAACACTTCGTTCATACCACGAGATAAATAGGTGAACTTCACTGAATTCATTCTGTAAGTAAACACCTTTGGTACCTGTTTTGTAAGTCTTTATGTTTAAAGCTGCACAAATAAACTTTTTAGCCTTTAAGAGAACTGTAAGCAATGTATTGGAAACAATTTTGATTTCAAAAAATACATCCAAGAAGTGTTATTTATATTCACACTTGACAGCAAAATTAACCAGATACTTTCCGAACAACCCAGTGCACAATGCACACCGGCACCAACGTGTCATTCGACCCCTGGAGAAGCCAACAGCGATGCTTGCAAACCCACGAAACACGCCAGAAACCCTAAACCGGTATCGACTATCAATCGAAAACTTTCCAATAAGATGGCCGCGGCCCGCAAAGTTTGAGGAATTCTGATAAAGCTCGAACGCGTTTACCAGGGCCACGAGCATTCCAGGAAGACTTTCCCCAGCTTCCGCGTCCGTGCAGTATCTCCTGCCCTCGCCAGTAGAGGGATACTTTCCCCGCAAGCATTCGGTTTTCCTAGAACCCCTATAATATATACAGTCCTCCATCAAACTCTGAATATCCTCGTTGCTCACGACGGCACACTCTCCAACTCCAAACTCATGAATGCAGGCGTCCCTCAAGGCTCCATTTTAGCATCTATTCTCTTTATCATACACATACACGACATACCAAAATCACCCAACACCAATTTGGCCGTTGATGACATAGCCATTTATGCGTTCACCTATACCTGGAAGATAGTTATCATCTACAATCAAAATCACCTTAGACATATAATCACCTTACATTTCTAGTATAGTAAAAATAAATAAAATTCAAGAAATAATGGCTTCAATTCATGATAAAATATTTCAACAATAATAAGAGCCTGGGAACAAGGTTAAATTTACTCCAATGAATATAAAATAATAACATAATGCATACAAGCATACTTTAACGAGTTACTCTTCCTTGACCACTTTCGAAGCAATTTTCTTGAATGTTGTATAGCTTTAATATTTGTTCGAAACGCGTGTCAGAATAATTATAAGCAATATCGGACCGGAAGCTCTATTAACCAAAGAGTGCAAAATAAATTCCTAAGAATCATTCTCAAAGAACATCCGCGACACTTTTCCACGGCTTGACTTCATTAAGAATTCAATGCAGAACACATTTTAAAACGAACGAAAGACGAAGAACAACAACGCAGGTTAACGAACATCAAAAATACTTAGCTCGAATGCGCCGATATATCATCTTCTAGCAAAGATCTAAACGTAACCCAGAAAACTTACTGCACACACCTAATGCATCAACGAAATCGTACCGGTTAGCCACCGTGCATCATCTTCGCGAGCGGAAACGAAATTACCAAGCACCGTTGCACGAGGGTTTGCACCTGGATCGCGGAACTCGTGGCTGCGCAACCGTGACGGCATTTGTCCTCGCGTTGGTCCGTTCAACATTACCGTAAATTAATTTACAACTTCCCTACGGCTTGGTTAATATCCGCGGATGGGTCTAGGCGCGCGTGCAATAGACCGATAAAGTCAGCCCCCGGTAATTGGATGACGTAGAAACGCGCACCTCAACAAGTGTCATCCGATCTGAAGCGGCTCGGACGAGCCGTAGCCGTCGTCGTCGACGTCATCGCTTCGCTCGACGCGGCCATCTGTCATCGGGATAATACGATTCGATTAGAAATATCGCTAACGACGTCGCAAGCCTCGCAAACGCGCGCGTCTCGCGGATGATTAATGAAACCTCGCGTCGTCCTCACCATCCCCAACCTACCCCACTTTCTCTCTGGCTCGCACCCATTCGCCGCGTACTCTTACCTCCTTTGATGGATGAAACTTCTCGACCTGCGTGGAAAATACAATTTCAGTGTTCGCAGCTCTCTCTCTCTCTCTCTCTCTCTCTCTCTCTCTCTCTCTCTCTCTCTCTCTCGCTCTCTCTCTTTTTCCCTCTGGATGATACCTGGCGATTTAACGAGACGGCCTGTGAGCTTGCGTTTCTTTTTCACGAGTCTCGACGCCATCATCATTAACGCTCGTCGGCGCGTGTGCACACTGAATTGCGTGCGCGCGGTACACACGTTTAGAGACAGACGGGATATTATATGCGGTGTAATTAACGAGAGCTCGACGCTTGCCCTACGATTCCGTTTGTCCTCTTTCCAGTTTCCCTCCGGCCCGTCTTTTCGCCTCTATCCTCGTTTCTTGCGCCTAGCTTCCGCAAAGTTCGCGGGGGCTGATTACGCGGCAAATAAAACGGTTTTATAGTTTCAAACGCAACGATACTTATGGTAGTATGCGAAACACGAACGGGTACGAGTAGGATATATTATTTGAGAAGCCTAGAATTCTGTATTCTCCGATTTTTCTTCTTCCTCTGGCTTTAAATTCTCTACGAAACTAAAAAAAGAATGTCACGTGCCTTTTTCTTCCTAAAAAATTTCGGTTATAAACAAGGTAAATATTTGGCACGCTTTAAACTAGTACATACCAGCAAAGTTTCGCAACAACGTTGCCAGCTTTTTCTCGTTAAACGGATGGGATGAAACTCGGGTTTTCGAAAAATCTTTGGTGGGTGCTCTTTTATTTTCAGTTAAAAATAAATTGTATCTCTTTGGAAAGCGTGTACCTAAAATGCACGGCTTTGTGATAACTGCACTGAAGTGCTAAATATATGAAAATGAAATTAAGATATATTTATTTAACTTCATTCAGGCTAAAGCCAATTCTCGTCAATATTACCCTTTTCCTTTTATTGTACGAGCAAACCATTATTTCACCATTGCCTGAATACATATATAGATTTACGAAGGAAAAGATACACTATACAAGTGTTTTCACGATAATTATTTATATTTCTCCATTTCGATAATTTTGTTTAAATTTCGAAATATCCAAAACATCTTAAAATTTACTGCAATATTTTATTTTCTATTGAAATTTGAACGTAAACGATAGATTGTAACTACCTTCTACGGACGACGAATATTTCCGTCGTGGTACTAAATATAGCCTATTTCCTCGTGGCGAGTACACCCGTCAATAACACCTAACTCCTGGGTAACACGCCCTTTTCGCCATCCCCCCGTGCGTCGCTATTCGCGGTTTTGTGTTCGTGGAAAAGCTTGCGATTTTATTTTGCGAGGCGCGATAATATCGAGAGGCGGGAGCGGTGATTGAACGATGCCGCGGTAGCGATGCATTTTCCTCGATATCGATTATCGCTCGGAGCGACTTTAGAATTTATCCTTGAACCAGTTCCCTTTGTTCCACGTGCTCGCGTTAACGAGTGCCTTTAGCGGCCGATGCGCGACGCCCAACGATTGATACACGTTGTCGGGGCTCGTTCGCGTAACCTCCTTTAAGTCCCGTGACGCGCGTCGCGGACTTCAAAGACGACGATCCCGCGACGATGAACTTGGCCACTTTGTCCCTCTTTTTGCGAGAATTAAGGGCTCCAGCTAAGGGGATCGCTTCGGTGACCCAAAAATCCCGAGTGTCTCGAGACCCTCGAGCAGTTACCTGTTTTCCACCAGTGTACCACGCGAACGTAACTGGGGATAGTGTTACGCAGAGTAAACAACATTCGCTGTCATGCAAAGTAAACAACGCGAGCTGGTTACTTTGACAAGTTACTTTTCTTGAAAATTACGCGTGACGGGGATGGAACATAGAAACCTGGCCGAAAATTGTGAAGTTCTAATTGTGTAGTTCTTTTAATTAGTTTGATGAAGAGATTGAAAACAATATCTCCGATTCGTTGTAGTAAATAAGACGAAGGTGACTGAATTGTCTGACACTGGGAAGTTCTGTATTCTTAACAAAATTACTTCTACGTGTTCTTTAATGGAATACTTTGTTTTGAATTCTTGATTGTCCATTCGAAGCATATTGTTTTTCGTAAGATGTTGCCGGGCATTCTAGGTTTTTATTAAGCGAGCACAAAGTACTCCTCCTCCCTCGGTAATCTATGAAACAAAAAGGGCTTGGTGTTGCGAGAGTTAATTGCTGCACTCGAGTACACTCCAGCGCGTTAAACAATACTATTCTAAATGCTCAATTTAGAGAAAACACCAGGTACATATTCCTGGCATTTGCGAGCAATTCTATTTCCGTATTTCATCTCTACGTACACTCGTGTAACGATTAAATAACGAATCATGAAATTAATTCAAGTTTCTCCTCAGCAGTGAAAAAGTTGGATTAAAATTTCATTAATTTGGACTGAGGTCGGCGGAATGGTTCAACAGAAAATGTCATGATGGGTTGCATGTATAAAATAATATTTCAGCACAATTTTATTTTACGATGAAAGACTAAGTTACTGTACTATCCATTATTTCTGATAAAATTCATAAAAATTTGTTATAATAAGAATTTGGGGAAAATGGAATGTCGATACTGGTAATACTTCGCAAGTAATTGTTGCGAGTGTTTATCACAGTCCGTCGGTTTGATTTAGGCAGAATTTATACAGTAGAAGTCACTCGACAGTTTATGTACAGCAGTTTCTGATACAACTTGGCATTTTCAAACATTAATAAGGTAGAGATCGAATGGAGGCGGTTCGCGAGTCGTGGCAACGCGTATAGAATTGGCGAAATGGCCGCGAAACTTAGACGTGTGATGGACAGGAACAGCTAGAACTGATGCATACCTAGTGGTAGCTGAGCCCCATTTGAGCATGGCTGAGAGTTAAAGTGAAGTAGCTCGCGAAGATAGACATGTCGGACGAGAGAATTTTGTAAATTAGACACCAAAGGATTCAATGCTTTATAGGTGTATAATCAATTCGATACTGAAGACAAAGTTTGGAATATCGTTTTTTTTTTTAAATCTTGGATGACTACTCCCATAGATGAATTAATTATTCGTCGTGTCTCGACAACTTTGAAAACAATAAAATGTCGAAGCTCTTCGAACAACGCTGCTTATTGTAGTCGTTATGATATCGGAAAAGTTTCGTCTGTTCATTTTATACAAGTACCTCAGTTTTAGCATTCTGCGCTCACCTGTATAATCGCGACCGACTTTAAAAACTTCTTGTGTTTCCGTTTATCTTTTTACTGAGACCTTTAAGACCCTCAAGAATTTCGAGACTTCCGAGATATTTAACAACAAGATATTTCCCAGACTCCCCGGGCTTTACAAGATTTTTAAGACTTCGAATTAAAACGGTCTTGGAAAACATATTAAGACTTCTTCCGGTTTTTATTCTTTTTTTCCAAGACGTCTTAAGAGTCTTTGAATATCATTTTTAGTAATGAGCCCAGGATACTCTTTATGCAATAATTGATAGCTACGAGTCATTTTTCACGTGGATTTCTCGAAACTGGAAGCCGAGGAAAGCTTCTTTTAAAAATATATTTGAATAAATAACAAATTATAAAGAAGCAAGATAATCCTTCTGTAAACTAATTTGCAATGTTTTCATAAATTTATTTAATCGTTTATTGGACATCACCTACTCACTATTCATCCACAGATCATGTTAATTTTTCATTCACTCCTTGAAATGGTAATTCTATTTCGACGATTTGCTTTGGTGAATCATCTTATTTCTATCGATTTTTATTTAATACAATCAACTGTTGGCGGAGGAACTTTGGTAATACTCGCAATCAAGGCAGGATTAAGACGCAGGCTTTAGTAGCTACAGCTCAGGAGCATCCGCGAGCTGAAGGGTCTTCAGAGGTTAATTTGAGCCCATTTGATGAATTCGACCACAAGCATGAAACACTACAAGCTACTGATATGTACGCTTTCGCAGTAAACAATGGATTTACTTGCGTTTAATGATAACTGATGCGACTTGGGAAAGGAGTTTCTCCAAGATGAAACATCCGGAGCATGTGTAAGGATAAATTATGACGCAAGAACGACTACACAGTCTTGCTCTCATAGTAATTGAAGCTACTTCAGACAATGTTTTCATAGGGAAATTCATAGGAAAATATTAGGGGAATTAGAGTGTAATGTCGCTTCTTTTACATTAAATTCAAACAAATAAATTTATAAAAAGTTACTATTTACGATCTAATCTTTTGCTATCTAATGCGTCAATTTTCAATGCCAGATCGATACAAATTCTGGTCTCCCTAATATCAGTAATATGAATTATTGGTAACATTACCAATACTAATATCGATAATTATCGTAATTCCAAAGAAACCCAGCAACTTGATCCAAACGAAGGAACCCGTTGACCGAATTTTCGTTCGCGGTGGCCAAGAAGAAACGCAACTTATTTATTCCCGACCTTTCGCAATAATTGCTCCCAGTTACCCCGGCGTTACCGTGTCGGAAGTTTTCGCCAGGGGTCGCGGAAACTGTGCAGGCCGTCGTGTAAATTCTCGAGAAAATAAAACGATCCCGTCCCGATCGGATCGGTCCGGCGCCCTGCCGAGAAATCCACGCTGGCCCTGCCAATAAGCAGCGGGCTGCGCTTCGAGAAAGGCTCTGGTCTATATCACGCGATCCGGAATCGCTCCGAAACTTGGATCGAACTTAAATTGCCTCCGCCCTCTTAATACCGGCCGGGGAATTAAAAAATTAGGTTCGCGCGTGTCCCGGTGAACCGTCCTACTCTCAGCCGTCCCTTCGTTTGCACCCGGGCTTGGATTCATTCGCGAGAACGACGGATAGAGCGAGGGGTTGGGAGAGGGGGAGTAGGAGGCGGTGGTGCGGGGGTTGAATGAAAGAAGTCGAAGAAGGGTGAGGAGTCCCGCATCGAAGGGAACAATAAAGACGATAACGCGGACGATGAAGGGGACAATGGTTAAGGGAGGACGAACGCCCGTGCCGGATAATGGGAAGATCATTATTTTCGCGAACAAAGTCCCGTCCACGTCGTCGCCGTCTCGTCGTCTTCGCCTAAGCGCGCCTTAATTAACATCTGCCCCAATTAGAATGGTTCCACCGAAAGGCTCCCGCCGCTTTGAATCTTTGCTCCTCTCGCTCACGGTTCTTCCTTTTTACCGCCATGATTCGACCGCCGTCTCCTCGCAGTGCTTTCCTCTCTCTGTCGTTTCGCTCGCTGTACAGGGTGATTCGCAAGAAAATGAACGCCTAATGTAGAATATTACAGCATAATACAGTATATTAGAACCGTAATACAAGACAGCACTACTAAATTGATATTCTATCTTTTATCCTAACAAATTGGATTAGAATGCAAAACGGTATGCGAGAAATACGAAACCAACCGACCACCTTGAAGACCAGCTTAAATGACAAGAAAGAAAAATTGTATCTCATTTACAAAGGACAAAAATATCCAAAGAAATATGAAGAAGAATTAACAAAACACTATAACTTTCTGAAAGATATGTTTAATAGTATTTAATTACTCAATTTAATTACACAAATAATTGTTCTTAGATGTATGAATTAGTCTTATTATTTTAATTATAGTATGACTCACATATGTATATAAATGTTGAACATGTAACTCACAGTGATCGCTGATGGCAAGATCACTTTAAGGTCACGATGTCCTGTGAAACATCTTGGTATCCCTTGATACGCTATGAAGTTAAATATACATGGTACCGTAAAGGAAACCCTCGATGACCTTTGGATAATCTTGAAGACAGGTACGTCAAACAGAAGATTCGTTTGTAGTCCACCTTGAACAGCAATTTTCCTCTTTATTTAGCTCGAAGGTAGAAGAAAATGTCAAAGAGGGAAATTGTACTAAGGAAACATATGGGAATGCAAACGGATTTATTTAAGGGTATCTTTAAAGTTACCCGAGGCTTATCGATATTAGCTTAAATAGCGCCACATAATTTTAACTTTATGACGTAGCCCTTGATACCGAGGTGAGATCCTGAAATAACCTTGAACTCGGAAATCTAGGTTATTGCCATTGAATTATTGAGGTCCATTGACGGAACTTGGATCCTTGTGCGTCTATTTCATCGGGACTAATTGAAAGGTCACTTCAAGGTCACTTGCAGGACATTTAATTTTAGTCGAGTGAAGTAATTACACACGTAAAAGTTATCCTTACGTGTTGAAAAGTTAAAAGTACATGGAGCCATTTAAGAAACTTCATTGACATTCAAGTAACCTTTAAAGATAAGATCATGGGAAATAGCTGTTTCATCACCATAATTATTTTCATACTCGGTATACTTCTCTTCTTTTACATTTTCACCCCTCTCAACGTATGTGCTGTTAACAGGTGTCCCCTGTACAAAAATAATATTTATCGAAATAGATAGAATATATTCGTTTTCGAATAACTTCAAAATCGTGCCACCACACGTTGTTTAACTCGTTGACACAATTTTCAAAGCATCATCGATGGCCTTTAAACAACCTCGAAGGTACCATCAAACAAAAGTTCTCTCCACATCATCACACGTACGCCATTAAACTATATCTTCGAATCCCGACAAGATGCACTCAACCATTCTGTTTCTAGCGACTCACCCCGTATACCCTCCCTATGCTCGACTTCCTGCGCATCCTTTTCCGTACTCTCTCTTTTTTTTTCATACTTCTTTTCTTCCTTCCTCCTCGTTTCTTTCTCTTCTTTTTTTTTTTTTTGTTTTTCGTTTCTGCCGCTTGTCTCCACGTCGACAAACGCGTCGTAACAGTGACCCGATTGTTCGCTTTACCAGCTGTACCAGCGACATTTTCAGCGCTGGAAAAATAAGCACAATGGGGGGAGGGGTGCCCTCACCCCGGTACGCCGGAACGGGGGAGTAGAAACATCACGGGAAGTCGGATATCGAGGCCACGAGCCGGCTTTCTAACGACTGTGTTAATTGTCGGGGCGTCGACCACGAGGAATCAACGGCAAAGGGAAATTCTGACCGAGTGCTTTTTGATTGAGCCACGAGTGGGGAAATGAAGGAGCGGTTTGGTGTCGAATCGATTGAATTTGGAACGTGTACGCGCGCCCGCTCTTTGCAGGGACGAGCGGTTGCGAAAGGGTGAGACTTCGAGGATGACGCTTTCCAACGGGCTTGAAAAATCTTTCCGTCGTGTGTGCGCGCGTGTTTAGGCAAGGGTGAGCCACTGAGAGGCACGATTAAAAAAAAAGAAGAAGAAAAAAACGTTTTCATTCGCCATTCGACACGACTTTTCACCGGGCATTTATAGCTCCGTGAAATCTGGCAGATGTGAAATATGGCACCCTTTGATGGGAATTCAGTTTTCGTATTTTGTTGCGAGCTTATAATGTAATACTATCCACAGAGGTGTCTTATTTAGCGTGACACAGGACCAGATCCATGGGGTCTCTTATTCATCGTGACAAACCTAAATAATCTCGCTGTTCCTGACGACGCGAAAGTGTGTCAAGTAAACGTTAATGATTGGAAGCTGAAGTAAATGAAATAATAATTGGAAGTCTTGAGATTAATTTAAAATATCTTGGATAATACATTAACAGTATTTTAAACTCACCAGGAAATAATAATAATATAATAATTGAAAGCTTGAAGTAAATGTTGAGAATAATTTTAAACATCTTGGATAATCTGTTAATAGAAATTTGAGCTGACCGGGAATTTATTCAAGTATAACTCTTCGAGACAAACATTCTAATACTCCAAAGATATTAAATGTTAGAAAATAAACATTTTAAAGTAGAAATATTATACAGTTTTTAAATTATACGCAAGAAAATTTTACGTAATTATTTTAATACAATCCATGGTGTTGCAACGAATATTAAACATCCCACAAAAATTAAAGTAGAAAAACAAGTCGTAGCATATTCCTACTTAGAGAGAACCTCTGCAGTATACATAACAATGTTACGCTCTGAACATTCTAAACTGTGGCTTGTTCCTTCTACCGTATATGTAAATAAACTCTTTGAATAATTAATCAGACAGCTGAAATGTATGTCATATGAATTTTTCTACAAGTCTATAAGATCAGATATAAATACAAATAAACATAAATTGTACTTTGAAATCAATATACTTTAATATTGTAGAAACCAAATGACATATTTCTCTACAATGAATAATTGAATAATAATTACAGCTGTTGTGCATAAAGTAACTTCATTACGCTATGATAAGCAAAATCTTCACCTAAAAACGCGAATCCCAGACAGAATTCTACAGTAAAATGCATAATTGATTAACTTTTCATGATATTTTAATATAATTTCGTAGCCAGCGGTCAACATGTAGAGCAATAAATTCTAGCAAACAGCTATTACATCTTTTGGTTATTAATTTAATTCGAAAATAGTTCTCAAAACGATGGCTAGCCATTTTAGTCTATTTCTCGAGTGGAAAAGTTGCTCGTTTGATAAAGTACTCGAATTATCCCATGAAACGTAGGTCGAGAAAGGCAATTTCTTCCGGGATACCTTCTCGCGTGCAACTGCACTTCAATTCTTAACACAGAATCATGTTCTCCCTTTCTTCTACCGTGAACATTTTAAAAGTTAAGAACTGCTGTCCAGAAGCTGAGAACTTAAACTATGTATGTGACACTTCATCTTCAAACGTTAGTTTAAACTTGCTATGTGGAGTTGTGCTTAGAAACAGGTAGCAGTCTTAGAAACAGTTGGAATTTAATTTAATTAAAACTTATTTATGAATAGCTTACCAACTACTGAGATACCTATACTTACTTTATGTTATTGGTCTGCCGCTAATCTCAGTCACAGAAATTTTCTTTTCTTTGGAAAGACGCCTTTCAAAAAGTTTGGAAGCAACTCATCTAAAGACTCCCCTCTGAGGTACCACTTTTCAACTGGGAGTCTCTGAAGCGAGATCTGCTAATATATCCTTACTGGTAAGTCCAGTAACAGATCTAGAAGTAGACACTGAAATTTATCATTATTTTTTCCTGTAATAAAGCCTCGTGCACTTCTTTATACAATAAGAATAAGTAGATTAAAATTATATTCTTGCTCTACTAGGTATCAATTGATATTCCGTTTGAAAATAAAAAAAGACATATTTGATAAAGGTACTCTATCTCATCCAACAAAGTGTTAACTTTCAACAAATTAAAATCAAGTTTACCCTCGTTTCAAAAATTTCCATCTTCCTGTGAATTGAGCACATCGTCAAAACAAATTTGTCTTCCAACAAATTAAAATAAGTATTCTCCATTTACACCAAAATTCCCCCTTTCTACGGCTCGAGTACGCTATTAAAACAAATTTGTCTTCCATCAAATTAAAATTATGTTTACCCTCTTACCAAAAATCCATTCTCCCTTTAGGTTAAGTACTCGATTGAAACGAATTCTCTAACATCGGAACAACGTTTCACCGCGGGCTCCGTCCACTCTTACAATAATTACAAGCTCGGCGAACAAGGAACGGATTAAATATCTCGATAATATTTCCTTGGGACAGCGCGACCATTGAGCCGGGAGCGGGGGGAGGGGGGGGGCTGATCTTTTCCGCCAATAATTGGACAGGGATGAAACAATAATCCGGCTCTCTCGAATCTTTCTTCCCGACCGCTCGTCCACCTGCTTTTTCCCTCCTCCCCCTGTTGTCTCCTCAATTTGTCGTGGGATATTAATCGCGAGCGCGATAACGTCGTTGCCGTTGCCTCGTGCATGACAAACGAGACTGATATAACGTGCCTGCATGACCGGCACGTTAAGCGGAAAGGCGTATTTATTCTACGTGTTTCACCGGGTTTCTACAAATTAACTTTCCACGGAAATGGATAGGCGACGTGGCGGGAAGCTACCGCCCCCCGCCGACGAAGAACAAGGCTACACGGGGGGGGGGGGTGGGGGCGGGAACGACTGCATCAAAACATTCAGGCTGTCACGCGGCATCCAATTACCTTGGAATCACGTACGTACCGTAACGTTCTTAATTATCCGTCCCGGACAGAAAAGTTCACCGACGATCTCCCCACTCTACCATCCCCGGGGAAAAAAAAAGCGGAGAATCCCGGCGTCATAAAAGGGGACGAAAATTGCTCGTCGCATTGAATTATCGAGTTTAACCCCGATTACCGGTTCCCCCGCGGTTCACTTTTACCGTAACGATTCGCTTTTTCGCCCAGTCTACTTTGCGCCCTTCCCGTTCCCGCTTCGCTCGTTCTATTTTCGCGTTGCCGGCGGTTCGATATTTTATAGTGCCCCCGATGACTTTAATCGAGTGAAAGTGGGGTACTCCGGTGATTCTGGATTTGGTTGAAAAAAAAAATCGATATCCTTCTCAAGCTTCCTACGGTTTGCGCGTTTCGATGGTGGATTGCTTTGAATGGGCCTGGACTGGAAAGTGGATCATTGGCATTGTTACAGGACTTTCGGGTGGACTTTTGGTGTACGTGATATTCGAAGTAGAAAAATAAAATTGTATGCTCGAAATAGATGACAGATGGATTTAAAGAAAATTGGGAGAAATCATGCAGGGAAGATTAGTGATGTAGGTTGTGTAATTAAAATGTAGACAAGAAATATAGGTAACCGGTCAAACTTTGAGGGTCGGTGTATTAGTAGAATCAAGTGTTTGAGGTAAACTCATTAAACTGATGAATATTTGAGAAGGGAAGCATTTCATGATTCGAGGTTCGTAGGACTGAAAGGTTTTAGAACTAAAGCACTCAGGAACAGAAACTTTTTACAATTGTAACATTCGGGGATGGAAACGTTTTCGGATTTAGGAATGTTGAGGTTGGAGCATTTTCAAATGGAAGTGCCTTCGAATTGGAGACATACTGTTCTTGCGCCACATATAAATATGTTCGCAGAGTCGCAACAGGCTTTGTGTACCTTATCCATTAATTTGTCATGTTCATGTGCGTGAAACGCTCGCGATACTCCGATATGCACAGTGCCAGCACTATGGTTTCCGCAGTATTTATAAGCCTCCACGCAGAGTTTAATGTTCATAGTCGTTATAATATGCAGTAATGAGGTACTGTCACGATTAACAATACACGTGGTGATATCTGCGCAACAATTTCGACGATTTTAACGCCATTTGAAATCGTTTTTGGTGCTAGCGTTCGTACGAGAGGGGCTGTAACTTTCTCTATTGCTCTGATTACACGCACGTGTTTCGATTGTAAGCGTATTTTAACTCTAGAACAAGTAATTAATCATCCGAAGGGCTCTTTCTGCGTGGAAATTTTACGACAAAGTCGGTTATTTACAATTTTATCTGCTGGAAAAGCCAATCGGATTATCTTTTACTTCTTGTCCCAGAACAAGCTTTCCTCCACAAAGTAAGCCGGATTAGTCAGTTAAATAATTTGATCGGCAGCTGTTGCCATAAGTTAAATATGGCAAACAAGTACTTAAAAAAATTCCAAATCTGCAGTGGACATTGTTGGAAGACATGTTTACCCAATTAAAAATTTAAATTAAATCTTGACAACTAGCTATTATAACAGTTTAATGAATATTTATTGCTGGGGAGAATAATCTTGGATGGGAATAGATGGTCATCAATTTCACTTTCGCTTGGATAAAATTGTTTACGGTTAGTTATTAATGTATTATTCATGTATCATTATTTATTGCAATTATAATCCCGCGCTAAAGCTGGAAATACTAGTAGGATGAATGGAGTTAATAGTTCCATGAACTCGAAATCACGTTTTCCAAAACGGTGTACATGATAACGTATTCACATCTCATGGGACCTTGATAAAATTTATCAGTTTTCGGGATATAAAATAAAAACAGTCTTCAGTTTAAGATAAAACGTGGAAAAGTAACTTTAAACTATTATCTGTTCTGTCATTTCTAGACCTTTTTCAAAAATAAAAATCACACGTGCGCAGATAAAGAATGTATTTATAAACGGAAATATCTTTTCTAATTTTAACATCGGTTATCCGGAGGACAGAAAGTATGCGTGCCGTCATGTCGCGTTTTACGAAAAACATCGGACCTGTTAAATCCGTCACACTGAATAAAAATCAACTTTCGGAAAAAGTAAAAATGTTTTTGTATTCTGGAAGTAATGGATATTCGTACAGGTAGACGCATAAAATTTTCCGTACATGTATTTCCACTGCGATTCATTTTTAAATTATTCCAAAAAATGATAGGTCCAACAATAAAGAATGTATTCAGAAGTGCGTATAGATTTTTCGAATTTTATTCAACTTGTTCGGAGAACAAAAAGCGTGTACACAAAACGTATCACGTTTGTCAAAAGAAGAAAAATAGCACGGGTGTTACAACCACCACTTTGAAAAGAATCATCTGTAGACGAAAATAAAAGTGTTTTTGTTCTTTGAAAATAATGCATGTTCATTTATTGAAAACACAAAATTTTTGAAAAAGGAATTTCATTGAAATTAATTTTAAAATGTTCTCAGAGATATGTATAAACAGCCAATTTTAATTTCTATGTATATGTACGACAAAACACGTCACTTCTGCTAAAGCCATTATTTTGAATAAAAATCGACTTTCGACGAAATTAAAAATATTTTCACCCTATGTAAAGAATATATATATATATATTCGTATACCGAGTATGCAGCTTTTCTGAACGTGTAGCTTCACCGCAATTAAATCTTAAAGAACGAAGAATCAAGTAGTCAGGTGAAACCAACAACTAGTTCATTAATACTGATACGTGTCAATTCCCAAGCATCTTGTTAAGGTATTGTCACGGCACGGCCACGAGTGGAGTTTTCGATCGTTAAATTCCTCCGGTGCATTTGCCGTGCTTTTACGATAAATTAATGCCGAAAGAGGTCACTGAATCGTGTATGCGATTTTAATTCGAGCCCCGCAAGGCTTTATGTATACATGTTTACTTACGCTGTTACGTACAGAGTTCTTGCATGCGTTCTGAACGCTCACCATATTATGTATCAAGCTATTTCGCAAAATACACATTGTGCATTCTAGTCACTTTTCTTCTAGCTTGCTTTTAAACCGTTTATTGAAATGGAGTATACGTATCGATACATTATTGGAAAACTTCTGTGTTGATCATGAAAATATAAAGCTTGCTTTTGTTTGTCATTCCTTTGTTCGTTGGATTCATTTTTAGAATGAATTGGAATACACTGTAGCTTTTGATGTGTTTGCGTCCTTATTGAAAACGCAACTATAGCTCTATAAATAGTGGTAAAGTTTGCTTGGTTTATTGGAGATGAAATGAATGAGACGATTAGTGTCACGAGCAATTGTCTAATTTTTGAAAACCCTACAATGTTTCGATTCTTCCATTGAATATGCTTCGGTAACAATTTGTAAAGCATTCATCGAAGTTTTTCACAGTTGTGAAAAATTCCAAACTATTTCTCTGTGTTACTCTTACAATTAAATTCTGAAAATTGTTAAATTAATTATTAACAACACTTATTGCTTAAAAAATGATAGAAACGATGAATGACGATCGTTGTTACTTAGTTCCGACATTTCACAATCGTTATTTTGAACCTTGTAATTTTGTAGCGTTGATTTAGTAAAACTGATTCGTTTACAGGGTGGTGGCAATGCAATACACATATCTGGTATCATATAGACACCAAGCAGATAACGACGAAGGTAGTTTCTGGCTGACCATTGCGTGTAGCTTGCGCTCGACTCAGAAACATTTATCTTAGCAACCACTCTGGGTTAAATCCAGGTTTGGCTTATGTATGTCGAGGTTCATGCTGGTCAGGTTTATGAAAGATCGAAGTTAGGCCTGGATTAGAGATACTTAGCTCTGTTAACTCTGCATATGTTCGTGGATAGCTGCAAATGCTCAGAATTCGGGTGCATCCTCATGAAATATGTATAGAACGGGGCAATCAAACTTGAAGTGATTGATATAGAATCTATATTAAAGACAATTTCGGAAATGACGAACTCTATTATGTATTAAACGTTTAATAAATATTTCCTAAAGCATCAGAAGTTAATAAAATCTTTCCAAGCATTTTATTCGAGTTTATACGCTTTGACCATGGAAAGTTTCAAAGTTCTTTTCGCTAATAAGAAAATATCAAATTTCGTAAGATAATTAATAAAAATATTATGAATTATCAATGATTCGCAAAGTAAATTTTCCATGCATTAAATTAACGTTTTCGACTATGGTCATCTCCAGATGTAAAGAAAAATCATCTACATAGAATTGATCTATAATTAAATAAAAATAACAATACTTTCTATAATATATTAAAATATAATTTATATAATATACAATTAGAGGGTAATTACTATACTGTTGTCTTTATTTCTTGATATGTGTCAAATAATGCCATTTCTATAATTACAAAAATTATGACTGATATTGTTAAAAATGTTCCGTGTTCAGGTTAGTTTACATTACACTGTGTAAATGCTTTACTTTGAAGTAAATACCCCGAAGCAGCTGCTTGTTTAAGACGAAACATTGACAATTATCTTAGAAGAAATCTTTGGATTTGCAGATTTCGATGGTGGCTCCTTAGAAAGTAAAATATTCCGCTGAAAACCCTTTCACGATCGTCTTAGCGACTTCGCGTTGAACCAGCAGATTTTCTATGAAAATTTTGATAAACGCTTAGTCATACTACTGATGGCGGCAATCTATCATCGCGCCTTTATATTTGATATCTTTTTCAATATATCACGAACAGTCCTGTTCATAAAATTAGACCCTCTCATCATCTCTGCGGGAAGTTAACTATAAATCGTGTAACAAAATGTAACGTTACTTTTGATCCTGATTATTTTTTATGCGTGGTTAATCATTCAATTTATTACATAATATCACACACCATGATATTATTTTGGATTGTATTGTATATTATTATATTATAAAGAACGCATGTTATAAATATGCTTGCTCGGACAACCGTTCCCCATTTTGCTATCGGGAAAAATTTTAAACAACGTCAAACGAGAAATTCCATCTTTAGCGACATAAAATCTTCCTCCTAAAACTTCCAATTATTTTTCCTTTGATCTAAAACAATCTCGCGAGTGACGTTCCCCGGACGGAAGATATAAAATCTTTCAGAATCAAGCGATATGATTTATAAACAAGCGTGTCCCGTTTTTCGAACGCGGAATAACGATATTTTATCTAAATAATTTCGCGTTGTGATTGTACACGCGAGCGTCACAGTTTCCGTTCCGTTCCACTCCCGTCCGTAATATCGTTTAATATGTTGGCGTTTGTATTCGCGGCAATTTGATCTTACCGCGATGTTAACGAGAAGTTGAACTCCGCAGAATCCATTTAGTCAACGCGATATAACGAAATGGCGTTACGTTATCTTCAGATGTCTGTCTCGTTGCGTTCTAACGCCGCGTGACAAGGGTAAACTATAGTCCCCGTCCGTGGAAATTATCGCGAAATTGAGACTCGCATTCGCACGACACCGCGACACACCGCGGCCGTTATCCGCGCGATGCATCAAGAGAATTTAATTTCTTTTCTGTCCCTTATCGCTGATCGCCTCTGGAAATAGCTGAGTTTAAGACTACTGAGCCGGTAACAGAATAAATTGCAGTTATATGACGTTATAGTAGCGAGTACCTTGGTAAAAATTCCTTTCGACAGAAAAATCGAATCCTCTTACCGAGATTCTTCTGTCGATTCTCCCGCTGGGATATTATTTCACCGGATGAAGTGAAATAATTGGAATACCATTTTTATTTCCAATATTCTCGATACTGTACACTTCCTGTTATTGGGAATCTTTTCTAAAATTCAACGAGATAGAGGGCTTGGAAAGTGTATATAAACAAGGCATTAGGTTTCCGTTTTTGTTACGAGTTCGTTAAAGGATCACGTTTTTACCGTAAGAGTGAGGGCAGTATTAAATATTGTGAACTTTTAGGAAGTGGTTCACAAAATTAATCTACCTTTTACGTGCGACTAATATCTATTGTATTTATTATCTATCTAGGGCAGCGATTCCTCCATATAACGATAGGTTTCTTCCTCGAGTGGTAATATCTAGTGGTAACATTATCGTTAAAATATCATGAAACAGATTCAAGCTTCAATTTTCATTAAAAGGTCATGCAGTTCAATGCTCAATTTCAGCTTGAATTAAAAAAACTCGATTTCAATAATAAAATCGCTCCACTTTCCCGATATAACAACACCAGAAGACCCGACTAATGACATTATATCAAGAAATACAATGGTAATATTCTCGTGAAGATATCATGAAACAGATTCGAGCTCTAATGCTCATTAAAAGATGATTTACTCCAATGTTCAGTTCCAGAGGAAGATAAAAAAATATCAGTTTCAAGAATAAAATCGTTACCTTACCTCAATAAAACGACGCCAGCAGACCCGACAAAAGTGACTTTATATGAAGGAATAGCTATGTCAGAAAATTGCCTCACAGAATATAGATCAATAAACACATACAGTCAGTCCCATAAGTATTCGTACCCTTTATATCTGTCAAAGAAATTTATCTAATTTAAACGATACTTTTCATGAATAACACTCTATCGCAAAAACTCTGATGACAACTGTCAAATTTGGCGCAGAAATAATTATCTTCAATGGTGCTGCAACCCTTTTATAACGTAGACCTCTTATTTCTATTAGGAACAGCGCATAATAAAATATCAATTAAAAATGCGGTTGATGCATCAATGCGCATTGTAGGGTTAAACAAGGCAAATTTCTTCAATAAATATCGATGGTACGAATACTTATGGGAGTGACTGTATACGAAATATTTCATTTCCCAAATACTTTTCCCACCCTCTGTATCGAGTGAGATAGTAGCAACTGCACCCAACAACGGGAATATTTTCCACGATGGTAAGAGCACGACAAATCGTTTCATCGGCGATCGAAGAAATTGGCACCGCCACCAAGAACGCCTCCGCAGCAAAGGAAGCTAACAACGATCCGCTTGTTCGCCGACGAATTATCATAAAAGATTCGCCGAGGACAAAAAGGCACCCCTCGCGGTTCGTTCGACGGTCCCCGTCGACCGATCAATTTTACGATCCGCGCGGAGAACATAAAAATTCTTACCATTGGAGAACGCCTTATTTATGATGTAAATTCCGTAAGCGCGGGACTGGAAGTTCCTCCGTTCGAGAGAGGGCAAAGAATATAACAGTAAAAACAGACGGACACTTTTTACGACGCGGATGTATTCTGGTTGGGGGATGACGGGAGGGAGGCAGCAGGGAGTTTGGGGCGCGACATTGAAATTTTACATATGCATGAGCCATAAACGTACAAGAATATTTCCGTCGCTCGCGACGGTGTTATCAATCGACGAGACGTTCCGGGGAGCGGAAGAAATTCACCGAGACGGAGTGGAGAACCCAGACGCGCGGAAAGTGTGAGATACTCACCCTCTTTCTTTCTCTGTTGCTCTGCCGGTTTCGGAGGGTACGCGACGGGAAAGAAGTCTGATGCACCTGCAGCTGCGTGCGACGTTTATGCTCGCATCGCTGGAATCCATTTTTTCCCCTCCCCCCTTTTCCTTCGTCCCGACGCTCGCCCGGCTCACCCCTGTCTCGTTCACGGGGGGGTAGTTTTCATCCGCACTTAAGAACCCTCGGGCTGAACGCCGCGCGTTGCGTGTATTCAAACAGAAGTTTTTCCCGTCGAAATAGAATATCCACTATCATTGGGTAGGGAAGGGGGGCGAGGGAGTCTGCACGCGCCCCGGAAATAATGACAGGGGATTGGTTCAGACGTCTAACTATTCTGACAACCCCCAAGAAACGGATACTTTGGGGAATTTTTATATAAAATGGATCTAGCGTAGAACTTTTGTAATATTTAAATTTTATCATGTGAGTGTAACCTCTTTGAAGTATATTTTGTGAAGTCCGTATTGGGAACTGCTGGAGAACCTCGATTATTGCAGGATATTGCAGGTAATCGAGGTTTTCTAAGTTATCAAGGAACCCAATGGAATGTTTAGTATGGAATAGTATACGTAGTGTGCGTGGATTTCACAGTACAATATAATATTTTAAAAGCATTTAAAAATAACATCAGGCGTGCATAGAATATTATTTCGTTTATTATGAATTTTCGATGAAAATATTGCGCTTCTGTAATTCGCTATAATTACCTCGAAAATTGAAACTGAAAAAATGCAATTACGAGAAATCTATAATCCCATCTCGTTTTACAATATTTTTAAATATGCATTTTGCGAGAAATACTTTGCACTGCATAGTTTTAACGTTAAAAATTTCCAAATATTTGCTCCCATTCGGTTGGACGGAGCCATTCAGATTAGTGTTCCGATTTTAAACGCTAAAAGTCCAAATATTTTCAAGAATGTTTATTCAAATATTTGTATTATTTTTAATTGTACAAAAATCTCTTTAGGACATCGTTAAATTAATTTAATATTTCACTTTTGTTAATATTCTTTCATGAGACTTGTTATGCTCTTAATGATTTTTTAAATATAGTCACATATTAATTTTTGATTAGTTCTTATTCAGCGTACATAATAGATTTAACAATGTATCATTCCGTTCATCTAATCTCAAGATATCTGGTTAATATTTCTTATCGTTATCGAACAGTTATTTACTGGTTCATGGCTCATTACACCAGAATTGCTAGAGCAACACTAGATAGTAAATTTCTCCGACGTTGGAGCGAACGAAGGGAGTAGCCAATCCGAAACATGGAGTAGCCAATCCGTTCTCCAGTTTTCACTCCATTAGATTTCCTATTATGGGAAAAATTAAATAATATTGTTCATCATAACAAACCTACGGATATAAAAAAATAGGAGACTAATGTAAATACATAAATTATTTATTATCTGGCCCTGATATTGTATCAATTTGAATAGTCGTCAATTTGATCACGAGATTCGTCATTTTATTCTCTCTATATTCCATTTAATAAATATTTTTTACATTCATATCTCTTAATCAAAAACATTGAAGAAAATTTGTACTGATCCTCGTGCTCTTTAAAATAGTATAACATTGTCCTCAGAAAATTTTTCATGCGATTTTTGGAAATTAAATTTAATAACTGTCATAAACACAACAGAAACAGAGTTGATTAAATTCTAAAAATTGAAAAAAAAATGTTTCGAAACAAAATAACACTCCTAAAAATTTGACTCGTCTCTTCAATGTAACAAGGTACAATAATCGTAACGAAATTTTCACGGTTTTCGTAATAAAGGCGTATTTTGTTGAATGGGCATACCAGATTTCAAATCGTTCGGAACAGTAGCTCTCGAGGTATTTTTCCAACGCGCTGAAGAAATACAGTATCGAGAGTAATGAGTTTGAAGTTTTCATCTGCCAGTGGTCGCGTCTCGTCGAAGTAAAAATAAAATGTCTACGTCTCGGTCACCTTTCGATATTTTCACAAACGAGTTTAGAAACACACATTTCGGATTATCGATTTTACGAAAGCACAAACAAATAACAATTTTTCAGAGGCAACAAATCAGAATTACCCCTATAAAGAAAAGTTCGGTATTTCGGGGTTTCTTTTATCATTTTACAAGAAATAAATGACCAGTAGTTTCTTATTTTGGGCCCAGAAATCGATTTTGTTAATATTCTTGTTGCTTAAGGTCTCTAAAATATTTCAATAGAATTATATTAAAACGATAGAAAGAACTAAATTTCAAAAGTTCTTGTCAATTACTTTGGCTGCAACAAAATCATGAAAATTGTTTCGAAACTGTCAAAATAAAAGAGTAACCTCTTAAGAATTCTTCGGTCGAACGTATCGCGCTGCATGTATACAACCAGAAATTTTCACCGACGAAATAGAGTATCCACTGTCATTGAGTGGGCGACGGTGTCTCACCCCCGCCCGGGCCGGAAATAATGGCAGGCCAGAAATCGTTTAAGCGCGCCCACTGTACGGGGTGAACCCGCGAAACCGCGTGGCGAACATTGGGCTCCGTCAACGCTGCGTCGTTGTTTTAGAATTTAGTGGCTCGCTCGCTGCACCAGAACGGAAATTCGTGGCTGGTGTTCAGCTATTTCTTTTTCATTTATTTAAGCATCCACTGCGTGAATATCATTATATCTCTCATAAAAGAAATTATGTATTTCTCGGTTTTTTATACGCCCATAAATTAACCCCTTCCTGCACGCGCCCGGACGCAGTGATTATTTTTCTGTGTTAATATAAATATCAGTCTTTCGCCGCAAATATAATGAAATTGCAAATTTATATATAAATTTCATTCAACTTTTTTAATCACTATTGCTTCAGCGTTGCACGGGGAAAAATTGCGATGAACGTGGTAATAAGTGGTGTATCACGTTCGAGGGGTAGTTTTTGAATTTCAATGAAATATTAATTAACGATTGAATCTATCTTGTATATAAATATAATTTAGACAAAGCAAACGTGATCTTATCGAACTGTTTGCAATATCAATTTCTGTATTGGGTACTCTAATTAGTCATTTCATCGTTAACTTTGCTTTGAACTTTAAGTAGTTTCGATTAATTACGTTCAATTTTGGTAATCGATAACTTATTAACGTTATTCATTTTCACTGACTAAGCTGGAGACTCTCTCACCTCTTTCTAAACATTCGACAATATTTAACTTTAATTACTAGTTTAATAAAGTGATTAACAGGATGTTCCAGAAATACTGGGGCAATCTTCACCGGTTGTCGAAGCTCATAAAACTGGGTCAAGAAAGTCTTAATAAACTAATCTTTCCAGAGATATTGAACTTTTTAATTAGTCAGTTTGTAGGATTATACGAGCGGGAGGGGGGGCCCTTGGAATCGATCCATCTGAATAACTTTTATTTTTAGCGATAGGAAAGAAATGTCTCCAAGCAGAAGTAACTTAGTTTCGATGAGAAATATCCCAAGGTGCCATCTTTCGTATTGAATTGAATGCTTTAAAGTCACCAACACTTTTTTTTAACGAAGTGGTATGTTCCTTTATATATTTGCAAATACCGACTTTTAAAATTGAGTACAACTATCCTCGTTATTAAATGTACTTAATCCATTCAGTTCCTTTTATTAAAAAGTATTGTTAAAAATGATGGCCTTGAAATGCAAGCTACGAACTAATTTGACATGAAAAACATTGCATTGTGAATTGCAGTTTCGTCGAAGACAGCACAAGTTGTTCTTACATCCACTCTATTTCGTGTCTTCCTTTGTCGTCGACGACTCGTCGCACACTTGTTTCAGGTTTTCCTCGAAAATAAAAATCTAAAGCTAACCTTGAAGCTCGCACAATACAACCAAAAAAATTACACCACGCTGTCCCGCCCCCGATCTAAACAACTTCCGCCCGAAGCATATTTTTTCTATCTCTAAAAATAAAGGAGTTATTCAGGTGACCTGTTTTAAACGTCTCACCCTGTATACCATACTGTACTGTACAATAGCCAAATGTCTTGAAACTTCTACGTGTAAAGCGGATACATCGTTCCCCATTGTTGTCCCCTTCGAGCGTTGAAGAAAAATGACAGACGGTGTGCTTAGGTGTGTATCAAAGGAAAATGTAAGAAAACATTTATTTCGCATTCAATAATTCGCGGAATGGTTTCACGGATTACTAATGTTCCGTAACAAAAATGTTGACATCTCTGTGGAAGAATCGGTAGCGAAGTATATTGAATTGCATACAAATGTTATTTACTCCTTTCATAAATTTAAAAGAAAGCTATAAATGCAAGAAACGTATATGTAATCGTTACTAAGATAAATTAGCAGATCATTCAATGTTTTTTTTTTTTTAATAATTGCTATTTGGAGACCTAGTGTTTTTTTAATTATTCTGGACAAGTATGTACTTTCTGCAGTTCTTACATAATATTTAAATTGCAATGAGATTTGCAAAATGATTTGCAAATAATAAATCACCAGTTGAAATAGTAGTGATCCCTTAGTGAAATTCGTTTAACATGGTGTACGATCTCATTCCATAATTCAAATTGCAATTTTCAATTGGAATATTATTTCATTATATAATTCAGATTGTAGCTTCTTCTCATTCAGTATGAAACATACATAATTTCATTTAATAATTTAGGTGATAGTACTCATTCATTTTCATTTTCATTTGCTATAATTACGTTGCACTTTAAACGTGAAATATAATTCGATTTCACGTTGCAGATGGTTCATTATATTAAACTAGTAACGCATCAGAAGCTGTTGATCCATTATTCGTTATACGATGTATGTAATTAGGCAATAATTTTGTCGATCTTCGTAGTACAACGCAGAGGAAAGGGAAATCTATTGACCCGGTGCAGGTGAAGTTTCTGCGTAACGTTACAAAGGATGTCAGCTACGAAAATTGATTTAGGCTACGTGTGTTAGTTAATTGTAGGCACGTAGAAGACGACCTGTGTAATGCCTGTAAAGTACACAGTGTGTATTTGGAAAGTGGTCTCGTTAAATTGAATAAAAACCTCCTATCGTATAGCGAGGCTATTCTATATTGTCTCCTCTATATTCTAACGCCAAAAGACTCGAACTAGAAAGTCGAACGATCAAGACTAGAAAATGCAAGTAAGAGAAATTTCCTTTAAGAAATAACTCACAGGCCATGTGCAGTAAGTAAATATTGCGATCATTATAGTGTTAAGAATACATACTCAACAAATTAAATAAGGAAACGTTAAAGTATTTTTTTTTGGAGTATGGAATATAATATATCTCCGATTAAAAAATATTAGAATTTCCATAGGTATTGTAGTTTATTCCAATTACATTTATTGGACCTTGAGTAATGTAACGCGCGCGAGGGTTATTATTTACCCGATGAAAAAAAATTCCGAATCGAAGAGGTTAACGTTTCATCACTGGCGTGACGCGCGGTTAAGAGTGCAATTAACTGGTGCAGTCAACTACAACGATAAATCCGTATATACCAGGTCCCCGATGCAGCAATATTAATATTTTCAACAGGGCGCGCGGGCGACGAAGAGAACGCAACCCCCTCGTGCATTAAAAAGAATGAGCGCGGCAACCCTCCCCGGGAAATGAATGGCTGGTCGAAGCGAGCGGGGCGTTTTTGTCGCGCGCGGAAGTTTATCGTCTGGCAAAGTTTATCTTTATCGATGCGCTCCTGGCGATTGTTGGGCCTTTCCAGGGATAACCAAAACTCTTACCTGAATAACAATTTCGTGCGACAAATAATAATAAACAGAACCTGATCTCTTCTTTGTTCGATGAAAATTGGAATCTGGGAGTCCAAAATGAAATTATATTTCGTATTGAAGCACTGGAAGGTGTTCACTCCATTATTTAGACTGCACTTTTCAATTGGAACGTTACTTCATCTTATAATTGAGATTGTAGCTCTTATTTATTGAATATGAAACATAGAGAATTTCATTTACTTATTTAGATGTTTAAAATAAAAGTATTCAATCACACAATTAGGACAAAAGTTATTCAGATGATCAAGACAAAAATTATTCAATCATACAATAATACAACGTAACAAACAGCATTTGTTATTTTCTTTAAATATATGTTTACGAGTAGATTATAAAGGGAAACTATTACTAACTAAAGAATCTTGTAATTTACAATTTTTGTCACGGAATTTAACGCGTGACAGTAAAATATCTTTATCTGTAAGACAACGACCCTTCTTGCGTTGCGAAGGGTGGTTCAAGTGGTAGTTAAAGTGTCCAGCCACGTCTTCTTGCAAACCAACCCGTATATAATCTACATGTGTCGTGTATTACAAATACATCTAGCAAAGTAATACTGTCGTTCGTTTTTATTTCCATAATCAACTTTCGTCATGGACGTATGAGGTCGAAGATATCAAACGTTTGATCATCCCCTTATCACCGTATCTTGCGTAGCAATGCCAGCAAAAAATGGAGACAGAGAGGAATTCATAAGGGATCCATAAGTCTGTGCGTAAATTTTTTTGTTAAGGCTAACAAAGTTTAATTTGATAAGAATTTGTCCTCGGGAATTTGTATAGTTCTCTTCGATGAGATGTTACTTCAATTTACTTATCAATGGAAAACTACTTTTAATCAAGTTCGTTCTTCTGTTCTAAAACAAAAGGTTCTTTTAAATATACGTGTAAGATAAAAAGGAAAATGTGTAAAATAAATTAATTATCTTTATTTATGATAATGATACACGTTTTCATTTTTCACAGGAATATGCATTTTTATATCTGCCATGAATATACATTATTTTCGATAAAACCAGGTAGCTAAAAAGTACGTAGTTTGAAGATGCGAGCCAGTGTAATTATGAAACGGTGTATTAATAGAACTAACAATTATTCTTAAAAGGTTCTTCGTGCACCTTAGGCAGTCCGTATGCTTTAGCTAATTATAAGTTGCGCGAGAAAAGGTTAATATTATTTTAGATAAAGCGTTGTTTCAAATTAAACTATTCTTAGAACGGTATTTTTTTACTTATTTTTCGTTTATTTCTCGACATTTCAGTCATATAGCTTTCTCTAGAAAATGATGAAAATAAAGATGGAAAAATAAAAACAAAAGAGAGAGAGAGAATTCGAATTGAAGTTACGTTTGATATCTTCAACCGCAAAATATACGTATAAAAAAATATACGAAGATTGCTATTAATTCCTAAAGGAATGAATATAATTGCTAAAAGAATCATATCCCGATAAAAAATAATGATGTCAAACCCGATCGAAGGTTCCTTTGTGATGATCTTGTGGGTCAGGTTGACCGACGCTTGTCATAGGTCGCCGACCACTGGCCTAACATCTGTGAACACAAACCGTCCGTGAAAAGCGAAGGATTTTCCAACGGACCGGTGACGCATCCGTAGGTCGTCTGGAGGTAAAGCGACAGAGCGGACAAGCTGATGTGAACGGGCTTGGGTGCTTTTTTTTCCCTCCCCCCCTCCCTCCTCCCTCCTCCCTTTCTGGTTCCATTCGCGCAAGCTCTCGCAGAGCAGAATCCGACGGTGCTCGATCTTCCCATAAAGTTAGTGACGTCGGTACGTTGCTCTGGGGAACAAATTCCCCGCTGAGAGCGGCGCAAATTGCTCGAATGGGGAAAAAGGGACATATGCATGGAAAAAAGACGAGTCGGGAGAAAAATGAAAAATGAAAGCGGAATGCTGATAAATGGAAAGGTGGGAAAGGGAGCGGCGGGGTGGGGGAAGGGAGAGGAGAGGAGAGGAGAGGGGAGGAGAGGGCTTGGAGAGGAAGGAGAGGCGTTCTGGACACGAGCGCCACGATTTTTTCGAATTTCCCGAAGGTGTAAACTTCGTTCGGGCGATAGTCGACCGGAATTGGATGAAACGCAGTACTCAAATTAACGAGACGCGTGCTGCCGGGTAAAATACCATGCACGCCGATGGCGTTGTGTGTGCATTCAAAATTTAGACAATAGGAAGCTCGGGAACACGAAAAATAAGACCACTTTTTCAGGTGACTTGTGTATGTGGTTGGTATCAAGTAATCGCTATGAACGAAGACAATTATGAATTACAATTAAAAATATTTAAACGTGACGCTATGTGGAAGGACTTTGAAGAAGCCAATCTGTCTAAAAAATTCTAGAAAGTGCACGATGAAAATATCCGAAAAAAAAGAATTTAATGCTACATATGTATTTGTAGAAAGTTCTTGAAGTCATTATTCTACTTATAATATACTAGAAGTTGTACTATACAGATGCACGTCTATAGTTCAAAAAGTTCATGGTTCATTTAAAATAAAAAATATGCGTTTGACTCATTTTTCTAACATAATTATAATTGCTCTTAGATCACCCATTTCCCTTCCAAAGATAATCTCAAATCTGTATCACTTCATACAGAAGTATCATTACGACTGTTGTAATTGTCCTGGCTAATAACGGAATTCTTATTTCAACGTTTGACTTCCCCTTCCGTATAAATTAGCAGCTGAAAGCTGACGACGGAAATTATTTTATTTCCGTTGTGTTAAAACAGAGGGCGAGCAAATTTAGCTTAAGCAACGCTGGTCACTTTTACGCGAAAAAACCGTTTACACCGTTACACGTTTCAGGGCAACGCGTCCACGGGAAAATTAAAAACTTCCCCTTCCTACTGTTAACGCCGTGCAACCTGTCAGTCGGCGCGCACGTAAAAATATCCAATCGCTTATGACACTCTCTCTATCGTGCGACAGGTCGCACAGATATCACCAATAGGAAAAATGCATTCTTACCGTTTCGTGTAACATATGAACCGCGCGATAGATCCCAACGAACGAGTCGCGCAATCGTGAAACATCTCGTACCTGAAAGCTCGCTGACTTTTTTCCCGTTTGAAACGCGCGTGTTACCGAATAAAGTTAGTTTTTTCCATGCAATTAGCATCATCGACTTTATTTCGCGTTTTTCACTCGGATTACCCCCCCACGAACGCTAAATCGGAATGCGAGGTATAGCAACTTCGGTAATTGAACTGGGAAAAGTACGTGTTTGCAACAAACACAATTTGAAATTAAATTTTTTGAACGGCCAAAATTTAATTTCCTCCATGCTCGCGTTCCCGTTCGTTCGGATTTAAGTTAAATTTCGGCAAACGTGTTCTATTAAACTGTTCTATCGAGGAAAAAACTTCGCAGCATTTTCGGTAGTTTAACCATCGCTGACCGACCTATTCGTTAAATTAATTGCGTATGGAGAATTTGTCGCTTTCGCCAAATTTGTTGTTGGTTCGTCGACGTAGGTGGAATTTCGGTTGAGGATTTTAATTCCAATTGCTTGGCCAGGGTTGTAAATTTTCTGAGTATTGTTTCGCATTTGTAAATTCGACCAAAATACGCGGAATCATAAAATCTTATGCGCACCGCGTAGATTTGCGGTATTATTGAAAATACGAGAGTTTCGATTATTTTTCAAACGTTGAATTGTTTGGCGATTAATTAAATAAAAATATTTCGTAAAAATTACATCGTTTACTGTTTATTTATTTTATCAAATTCAGTAACGTTTTCATTGCGCAAACTGTGAGAGTACAGACGCATAATATAAGAATGAATAAAAAGGGGAAAATATAAATGCGCGAGAGGCGAGGCGCGGCTAAAGTGCTGCAATTAAAACCTAACCTCGTTTAACTCGTTTATAAGAAAACAATGTTAAACAGAAAATACAAGAATGTACAGATAATGTCATAAGTGTATTAACATTTTTTAAATATTATTGCTGTTATTACCACACAATAGTTGACCTAAAATAATCTAAGATCTGGAAAACCTGTATATCGTTCCTAATAACACAACAAATATTGGCATATTTTAGTTAAAATTGGTAAGTTCAGTTAAAATTAATAGAAACTACGAATTTGCAAGGGGTTGTATTTTGTAAACGATTATGAAACCGGAAAAATGTCGATTTAAATTTTTTCAAGTAACATGTGGAATGCAACATATTTGAATAACATCAAAATGAACGAGTGAAAGTTAATCCAACAAGCAAAAATAAATGTAAAATGTAAAACGGAATTTCTTGAAATGGGGATTCGTTTTCGAGAGAATTGATATTGAAACCATTTGAGGTTCGCGCACGTTTAACTAATAATTCGTGTACAATGGATTCCGATGTAAATATATATCGTGTTTGTACACCACGTGTAGAAGTAATAATTTATAACCCCAAATATTATTTTGTTACAATTACCCGTGCACGTTTTGTCCATAATCCACGTGGCTGAGACATATAAAATTGAAAAACGTCAATAGTGAACAATTATTCCATCGCAGTTACCGAATGGAAACTCAACAAAATAATCTCTTTATTTCGCAGATACCAAGAATTAATATATTTTCGTAACTGGAAAAGATTTTACAAAAGGAGCTTTAGGAATTAAATATTTCAGCGTAGTCGTGATAGACGTCAACACAACGTCATCTGTCATGTTTAATTTCAATCGTGTGTACATTTATTCAAAATAAAACAAATTGTATTTATTCCACACCGGCTGAATTTTATTACAAAACCTACGTACCCTGGGGCCCATGTATTCTTTAAGGGTAGAATTTTGTTAAATATTCATAAAAATATTATTTTATCGACAAAGTCGAACTCAGGATAGCATGATCTTTTAATTCGAGGCCTCATTTATAAATATCTACTTGCCAGATTAAGAATGGAAATGATTTTGATTACAATTTTTTTTTCAAGAAACATTGCGTGTTATTCAGCACGATGGAAATTCAAAAACCATGCCTCTTGGATTTCCGTAGCTTGTCTGTTTATTTCGACTCCTAACGGTATGAATGACTACCTCTAACGTCATTTGAGAGAACTCCACTATCACAAATCCGTAATTGATCGATTAGCGTTACTTCACGAGAGCCTGAAAATCGTGGTTAAATCAAATTAATAATAGCAATTTACCGTGGAACGTACAAGTCAAGCCGCGAATGGATCGTCGAACCCGACGTCCTCGAAAACAAAGCCCTCTCGCAAAAAAAAAAAGTTCTATTCCACGTTTTCGATTAATTTTTCAATTCAGAATTACTTCCCTCTCGACGGTACCGCTCATCGCGGAACGTTCCGTATAACGAGTAACTGTTCTCTGAATATAAATAGTGTAATATTCAACAAACCGAACAAAAAGTATGACGGAGATAAAAAGGAGAGGTCGTAATGAAGAGAGTAGCGAAACGGCAGGAAAAAAAACTATGAAACAGTGTGGGAGAGGCAGGTGGAGCGTGGAGTGGGAGAACTGCAAATGAAGAATACAAAGAAACCGGAGGAAACTAAAGGACAGAGGAGAGACGAAAGTGAAAGAAGAAAAAAAAAAGGGCGGGGGAGGAAAGAAAGAAAGAAAGAAGGCGGAAGGAAAATGAAAAGAACGATGACGGGCAAGTCCGCGGGAAGAGAAGCGAGAAGAGAAGCGAGAAGATCGATAAGGAGAACGAATATCCGCGGAGAGTGTGTTGGACGCAGATAGCAGCAGATCAGCGCGGGAGAAAAGTTCCGTAATTTACCAAATGCCAGTCTACCGCACCATGCAAATTCCTCGCCGTCGGAAACTCAACCGAGATTCGAAAACTTACTTCCGACGATGAAGGTTAATCTCGACGGGCCGCGTCGAAGGAAACGGGGCGAAAGAGCTTACATATTCGGAACACTCGCTCTAAATTTCCCCGGCGAACAGAGGAGGACCCTCTCCTCTGTCGTCGATTATTCAAAATTACGAATTCTGATCGAACAGTCTTCGCCGTAGCTAGAAAGTTAATGTCGCCCAGACTTCGCCCGAGCGGAAAGGGCTGCGGGGGCCAGACCCCCAACCCTGCGCCGGGAGGGTGGCGAAGAACGATCTGAAGGTAAATGTTGATTGATCCATTTTTCCCGAAATGTTTGCAGTCTGGCGTCAAACAAATCCGCGG
>NW_026534329.1:3965731-4061959 GCF_026225885.1 Hylaeus anthracinus | reverse complement strand
TATATATATATATATATATATATGTATATGTGTGTACGTGCGCGAATACGTCGCACAACTGTGTTGACATATTGAACAAGTTTCAGCTCGACGCGAGAAAGCGGCGCAAAACAGACGCCGTGGTGATTCGCCGGGGTTACAGTGGTGGTTAAAAGTTTAGAATAACAAAAGAACGTTTCGCAGGAGCGTACGCGAGGACGTGATCGCGACGGAGAAACTGTGAATAATCGCGATGAAAGTGAAAGAATTAGAGAGGAGAAGAAAACGGTGCGCGAGAGAATATTTCGGGATTAGTTGAACGAAACGAACGATTCGTTTAGAATATCTACGATTCATGTGATTGTAAATACATAGTATATAAATAACGTAACGTTAATTAACGATATGCCGTACGTGTTACACTAAAGAAACAAAAAAAAAAAAATGAATAAATAAATAACGTTACTGTGTAATTTTTCGGATCGTAAACGCATTCGAATGTGGGTCTGGCCGCTCGTGCTAACCGACTAGAGTTCGTTTTTCGGGGCAACAGCTGACTATGGATTAAAACGACGCAAACGGGGGCTCCTTTGATCTTTCGTCGCTCGCTGAAACACGCGTTTAACGAACTTCACGCCGTGGTCTTTCGTTCTCTCATTTGGCGAGTGAATGAGTGAACTTGTGTCACCAGATAATAATTCTCGAAGAAGGTATCCTTGATGATTTCAGATATTGGAATTCTACTCACGATATATTCGTTCGATACGTTAACAAGAATAACAAACAAATGGAAAGAAACTAAAAAAGAGAGAGAGTGGCAAAACCGTAGCGAGAAAGAAATGGAGCGAATGGGAGATGTAGAAGGTTGCACCGGCGGGCATGCTTTTTCTGGCGCGTCGGTGCATCGAGACAACAAAAAGGAGTGCAGCTGCGAGCAGCCGCGCTCCTGGATAGCACGGGCCGGCCACACGCGACTAAATAGATGTAACACTAATTAACGCCTAGCGTAAGAACTAACGGATATAAATGGAGGATATATTGTCTGACATAATAACCAGGTGTGAAAGTACACGCGTATACGTGAAGCCCGCTGCAAGCGGTCATTGTATGCAATGACGTAACTAGGGGTGTGCGGCGTGAGCTCCCCGACTGTGCAAAATACAAAAACCAAACGTAACATCGGTTCAACTATGATTTTTGTAAATGTAATGAATTCTGTAACGCGTGATAGTTTTGGTATGACGAGCAAACGGAAAATAGGGTGCGATTCTTTAATAAGTAAACAAAATCATTTCGATTTTCTAGGAAATTACGTATTTTAATTCGCTTATTATTGTTCCAAGAGTTTACAAAGAGATCGTTAACGAACTGAAGCATCGATTTATTAAAAAATCATACGCTATTCCGACTTCTTCTCGTCATTTTTGAAAAGATTCACGCGTACTGAAACAATTATACGATTTTTAAACATTAAGTTGAATACCGAGTACGGGGAAGTCCCGTAATTGTTTCGCCAGAAATATCCTGTACCAACGTTTTATTTCATTAACGCTCCAGAAGTTTCGTCATTATTTTCGAACATTAGACGAGATTTAGAGGAATTATTTTTCCTCCGAAAGGGCTCCTCGTAGATTTAAGCTCATGGGCCCCGGGACGGTTACGCCACTGGCTGTGTGTGTATGTATGCGAGGCGCGATGCATGTAAATCGAGAGCGAGGGAGAGCGAGTGAAAGAGTAAATAGTTGAGAAAGGGATGCGTATACAGGCAGAAGAAGAGAGAGAGCGAGAGAGAGAGAGAGAGAGAGAGAAATAAGAAGAGAAAAAGGGGTTGTTCGTTGGACTGACGCGTGAAGGCGTTGGTCGGATGACGCACGTTAAAATAAAAAGGGGCGACCGAGGACATTCTTTCTTTTACCGTTTATTCCCTTTCTTCTTCCTCGCGAAGCCACTCGTGGCGAAAGATAAAGAGAGAGAATTAAAGATAGGGGCTCGCAACGAGACCACTATTGAGGCTCGCGCCCCCTTTACCGCACCCTTTCTTCGTGCAACAGCCGGGGCCGCGAGGTGGTGAGAAGAAAATTGTTATTTCCGCGCTCGTCCTCGTCGCTCCTTTTATCACAACCGAAATAACGAAAACGAGGGGGCGAAAGGCGGGGAGATTACGACGATGTCGATGATGATTATAACGATGATGATGATGAATTAAATAAAAACGTCGTCTAAGGTATACTAACGTCGTAGAGAGCATTGAATTTTTGTACCATTGTCTATAGTAGCTCTTAAGTGACGCGGAGTTTTCTGTTCTTAGGATGCCCGCCTGTGCAGACTTGAATACGCGTTTATGTATTCTCGGTTTTCTCGATGGCTCGCGGGGCGGATATTGGGTTTCGGGTACCGTTAGAGTTTAATTGGACTTTTGTTCGATCGCGCGTATTATTTAAGAGGCTTGCAGCGATGGGGATGCTCGTGTCGCGGGTGAAAATTTGTTGTTCGTGTTTCGTTTAACTCCGGGTGCGAAGTCTGTGACACAGCGACTCCGCGATCGATTCGTCGATTAAATCCGCCCCGGCGAAAAACGCTTCCGTTCCCGAGAGTCGCGGTGCGCGAATATCGAAAGAAAGATCCTTTTTCGTGTGATGATTGACCGTCCTGACAGTTCGTCGATGTGCTCTTACGCGTAGATACTCGAGTTAGTTTTTTCGATAGTAGGTAATACGTAAAGACAGAGGGCGATGCGATTCCACCGGAGACAAATCGGAATCAACGAACCGGAAGTCGTTTTCTCGACGCAGCTACCGATCAAAGATACAAGGAAACGTTCGAAACACTGTCCTAAATGCGACGTGATAAGTCGTGATCGGTGGTGGACGCTGAGTTGGTTGGTAAAAGATGATCTCACGGGAGAGCATGCAAACTTTGTCTGAGAAACTTGTATACTGCTGCGGCGCGAACGTATTGTTCACGGGGATAGTGGATGGGAATAGAATTGGTTCCGTGGAAGAATGTATATGTATGATTATTGTGATTTTAACCCTCTACCGCTTATTGCCGCTATCAGCCATGGAAGGTGTCATAGGGTACTTATTTGCGACGATCGTGGAGCCTTGTAAGTGTAGATAACTTTTAAGAGAAGAACAAGTATGTACCTTAGATGAATCCTTCTGGTGTAATTCTATTTTCGTTTACTTCTTGAGATGACAGTTTTTGGTTGACAGTCTCGCGCGTATCTTTTCTTTATCCTCGATGTACATACATATTTTCTTCGTGACTGTACTTAATCGTTGCATAGATCCATAGTTACATTTGCGTGCTCTTTCGATGCGTTAATTTACGATAGCCTGCGAACAAAGTAGAAAACAATTTTAGCTGTGGAGGGTTAGAAATAAATAAAGGGTATTACAGTCGTCGATCGAAACCCTCGGGACGGCGAAACGTTTCATCAACCCCTGTAATCGGTGATATTATTATACGGTTCGTCGCGCTGTTCTTGTTGTACTGCGAGTAAACGAGTAATAACCGCCCTCGAGACTCCTGAATTTCCATTATCGACAGTTGGTCTTGAAAGTATCGTACGAGGATGCGAAGATGAAATTTCGAAGTTGTGCGGATCCTATTGATCAGAATTATCCACGGCCCCTTGAAAAGCGTCGCTTCTCTTAGCTCATGAATCAGAAAATGAGAAAACTCCAAATCGAACGTCATCGCAGCTTAGCTGACCGACTTTCCTTTTTCCTTTTTTTTTTTTTTTATTATGTGTTACATTTGTTCAAAATTCGAAATCGATCAGAAATAACACAATCGATACTCTGATTGGCTTAACAAATCAACCTGCCTCGATATTTTAATGACGTCCATGCATCGCAGCCTACAAATGGCGCCAAGCCACCCCTCGAGACTCATCTTCTCATTCGCCTACGATAAACCGATTCCTTTCATTTCCAAGTTGACAGCGTTAACAAATCAGGAGTTTGGATCGCGAATATCGCGACAGAGTAAACCACAATCTCCCAAGAATGTTTCTGTTTTCCGAGAAAGCTGCCCTCTTCGATTGCGCGACAGATCACACGTGGCAATGGGTCTAATTTAATCGTTAACGCGTGCCGTTTGCCAGTTCGAACGTTCGACGAAGCTGATGACAATTAATTATACGCAACGTACAATCGACTAAAAGCGAGAACGACGAGTAAAGCGTGACGAAGGGAATCGGGGAGAGTTGGAGAACGATGGGAGTTAACGTTTTGTCGAGCGGACGAATGAGCGAACATCGATTTAAAATTAACGTATGAATTTAAAAGACGAAAATCATTAAAGTGGAAAAAAAAAAAAGATGAATAATGAAATCTCTCGAAGCAAGCCTCGTCTCGCAGATTCTCGGCTGCACACACCTCGAGCGCTTTAGGGTAAAACGGGAATAGACATTAACGAATCTGCGAGATGATGCCGTGGATAAAACGATTGTCTGGTCGAGCGCGGTTCTGTAACGAGCGTAATTACGAGTGCGTGGGTGCGGTGCCTGTGCGAATGTGAGACAGAGAGTAAGCGACGCGATGAGAGATAATAAATCAATGTTAAACCGATCATTATCGATTTGCAATTTCGAGAGACACATCTTCGTTATCCGCCATTTCTCTGCGTAAGTTCAGCCTCGGTTACTCGAGAGCTGGACGTCGCGGCTTCCACGGGCATGAATCGCAGCTGAATCGACCGATGCTCTCTGCGTGGGGATTTCTCTTTTCTTTTCTTCTTTGTAAAAGGGCTAACGTAACCGTTCGAGCTACCCGACATCAATGTGCTGGATATTTTTAACGCATCGAAGGAAGCCAGATGCGAGAGCATTAATTACCCACGGGGGCAGCATCGTCCCACGTCGAACTACACATTACACACAATTCTCAGCGTTTCCGTTTTTTCAAGGTATCGTGGCAACAGGGACGAGGAGAACTGTCCCGTTCTATGTGTGTAAAAACCATAAAGCTTAATGAAGAACATTATACTATGAACTTACGGGATACTAAATAAAAAGTAAGCCAAACCGTTAAGTTTGCAACGTGTCTTTCTTCCTTCGCGACGACTTCATTTTCTGTTACGATTTCCGGTATTCATTTTCGTCTGATCGAGAATTAAAAGGACGCTTCTTTTTTTTTCAATTGGAGGCATTTCCGCGAAATTGTAGTCGGTATAATGCGCGTATTAAATATCATTATGAAATTCGAAATGTCTTAAAAAATCGATACTCGTTATGGTGTACACCATTTTATTGTATCTCACTTGCTTTCGATGATTCCGGTACTGGCTATAAAGACAACTTTATAGATAAATCATTTCGCATTATTTATTTCTGACCAGATTATCGTGACAGCTATGAAGCCACTGCAATTTTAAATATTAATTTGTTGGAATAGTAAAATTTGCACATCTTTGAAGAAGCAAAGTTACAGATTAAAATACATTGCAGCTTCTTCAACAAAAAATAACAAGTAAACTGCAACTGATCTTTTCTTTTCAAGCTAAAAAGAACGCGGCGAATACGCTGGATAGTCAGTGTGATCGTATTAATAGGAGGATGTGAGGATTCTGTGGTTGGAGATTTATTATGCAGTCATTGAAGAATTTACAAATATTGTTTTTTTTTTTATTCACATACATTCTGTATTTGGTTCTGTCTTAGATAAAGTACCTATTCGGATTTCTTGTTATTGTCACGCGTCTTCATACAATTCTGAATGATTCTTCGAAAATGGACTAGGTAACATGCACTTACGAGACGGAAGAGACCAATTAACGTCGACTGTATAATTAATTCGATAATGGAACTGAACGGCGACATTCCACAACACAGAACAGTTAGTACAAAACCTTCCATGCCGACTGTAGAGAAGAATTTTCCAGCCTACAAATATTTTTATCTTATCAGTAACTTGCTTCGAATTGAATCAACGCGAAGGTCAAGTTTACCAACCAATGCATCTTTGAAGAGCTTGTTGGCTACTACTTCTGGACTAACTAGACCACCAGTTTCTGATATAAGTTTTGTTTCAAGAGGCTTTGATAGTTCCTCTATAGCAAAACCTGGAGTATCTGTGTCCGGAGGTAAACTAAGAGTCACAGAAATATTATATGGTGCAAGTTCCATGGATATGCTTTCAGCCAAACCACGTAGAGCAAATTTTGTACTACAGTAGGCTGAATATCCATATATACCTAGTAGTGCAGCTTGAGAAGAAGTTAAAACAATAATCCCTTCCTGAGAAGCTTTCATTCTTTGGACAACAGCTTTGGTACAATAATATGAACCCATAAAATTGATATCAATCATTTTCTTTAAATCTGCTACAGTGGTATCTTCAATTTTACCACATATTGCAGTACCAGCACAATTCACTAACATGTATATTGGACCCATAGTTCTTTCTAGATCACTTAAAGCTTCTTCAACTGCCTCATAATTCTTACCTATGTCAAGTGATAAATATTCAACTTTTTGAATGTCTTTGTTTTTGCAAGCATGAACTATTTCATGTCGTGCTGCTTCTAATTTTAAAACATCCCTTGCAATGATTGTCACATGTGCCCCATACCTAGCAGCTGCAATTGCAACACATTTTCCTATACCACTGGATCCACCAGTTACCTAGAAGAATTAACTCCATTATGAATGAACAAATTCAAAGAGATACGGCAGACAAGGCAAAACATACAGCATGGATGGCAAAGATTTATGACTGATCGATCAATGGTTCTGCAGTTTAATGCTTTCACAAAAGAAACACCAACAAATTTCATTTGAAAAATTGCGAATGCAACTCAATCAGAATAAAAAATAAGCACAATCGTTATGCTGTGTTCCAAAAATAATTCCTAGTCATTTAAAACACTTCACAAACACTTCAAAACGAGTAAAATAACCACAGCAAACACAATTTTGATGTTTCTACAAATGATACATTCATATAAGGCGTATACTTATTTAACAGAAGATCACCGACGATAATTACTTTAACAGAGGTTAAGTCTAGGTTAGAATTCAATTACTTACAACAACGTGCTTGTTATTAACGCTTCTTAGACGTCCACGCCAAAAATAGTGTCTTGCAAGCAACACAATGATTAGTAAAGCAACAATTAATAGTATTATACTAAATGTTATTGCCATCGTTCTCCTTTACACAACTTTTGATAGCACTATGTCTCGAATATAAACCGATTTATTGCCTACAATTACTCGTCCAGAGGGGACATCGTTTTAACATATTTCAAATTCGTTAACTTAATACAATTGATGAAAGATAACTGTAAACTTGTCATTACTCTAACCGCATAACCTTACTGCGCTTTACTGTATACGGGATGGTCACTATACTAGTATTAGAATAATTAATTTAGTGGCGCTATCGGCGGGAAAACGTCCAAGTTTGTACTAAAAATAGTTCCCACTGTTTCTATTAGATGGCGCTACTAATACCTTTTAACCAATTATTATTTATTTTTAATTTATTAACACTATTCTTTGCTTTAAACCCCTACAAAATATTATTTTAATGTATTATATGAACATTTATTTGCTTTTACATATGAATCCAGATGTATAAATTCAGACTGCGAACTTATAATCATCATTTGCAATAAACGTAACGTAAACTCGTTTTTCTCTCAAAGTAACTTCTTTTAACATAAAATAATTAAATGATAAGAACATCCGTTAATATATCAAATTTATCATTTTTATTGTAAATTATCGACCTTTTAGTTAGTAGAGCCATCTAGTAGTAATAGAAGAAACTATTTTCACTACAAACTTGGGCGTTTTCCCATCGATGGCGCCACTAGCGCAAAAAACTGCAAAGGTTCTGATCCAAGCTACCAATTCCACTATAGTGGATACTATAATTAATAAACTACACATTTTATCCGCTTATAAAATTATTATTTAGCGTACAATTTTATATGCTATCATTAACGCCATCATTTAGAAAGCATAGGGAAGTAAAAATAATAAAGACTATCGTTACAATAAATCAAATTTCACTGAGTACTAAATATAACATTTTATTGATTAGCCACTTATTATTAGAAAAGATGACATATATCAAGAATTGGTTCAAGCAATTGTATTTTAATTTTATATTTTAAACCTTGGGACATTTTGAAAATTTACAATAATATTTTTATGTATATTCTTATTATAATAAAAATATAATATTTTGAATATTTAGAAATTACATATACTTTATCTTAACATTTATTGGCAGAAAAAGTACTTATAGACAGAGGTATTGAATTTCATTTAAAATATCAGTATTACATATGTGAAAGGGATAGTGTCTTTTTACTACTTTTATCGTTTTACAGAACTTCTTATCAAACTAAAAACGATAAATCCTTATCAAATCCTCGCCACTGATACGTGGCGCCATACAGTTATCTCGAGAACTGTGTCAAAATACCTAGTCTCTCGTTGGGTAAAGTTAAGTAAAATTAACAATATTAACCATACTAACTTTTTACATTTTTTATTATAACACAATTATTCCATTAGGGTTAATAATTAATTCAAAGAGGTCAAATGTAAATATTTATATTATTACGAAACAATTAATACACAACAAATATCGATAAGAATATCTTAAATATAAAACATTTCAGTTCAGTTCAAAGGTATTGCACCGACCAGAATGAAAAAGTAACTCATATATAAAACACATATCGATCGATAATTAGAAAGAATAATTTCATGCAAAATTACCAGAAAGAAATTAGCGATATCTCGCGAAAACAGACGATTTTTCAGATTACGATTAAACTGGGAGCAGGAGTGCGCCGTGCAAGGAGAGTCGAGATGAAAAAGCCCCCGAAACGCGGATCGATCCTGCGCTCGGTGCACCGCTCCAGGGCGGGTTGCATACAAATAGGCTCCAACGAAATGCGACAAACCTAAGAAGTTCCTGGAATTAGCCTGTTGTCCGTGCATGGACCGCCTTTTTCTCCTTGCCCGGAGGGTCGGGCAGAAGCTGGAAAGATTATTAATCAGCCAACTTGGGAACTTTAATAGTTCGGGCTCTCCTGGAACGTGGGTGGGGAGCAGATGGGTCGTACGTGCATTCACCCCCGTTACCGAGGGGCAAAGTCCCCGCTTCACCCCTGCCGTTATCCTTCGAGCAAAAGGTCACGTACCACCACCCTGTCGATCGTTCACCTCGTCCTGGGAGTCGCTCCTGGTAGCCAGGTTAAAGCGGAAGGTACGAAGGACCTCTTTGCACTTTACATGCGAGCATGGAAAGCTGTAAGGCACGAAAAGTAACGAGTAATACCGTTTCGAGGGGCGATTTATACCCTCTTGAATGTAAATTACGCCGAAATACTAAAAATATTAGAGCTCGACAAATTTTTTTGGAAAGAATTTACTTGGATTCGTCGTGAGAAATGGGATGATACATGTGGAGGATTTTATACTTTTATTTTCTTTAACCTTTTTGTTTTTAAATTACTTAAAATTGGAGCGACTATTTTTTATTGTGTTTCTATGTTACTGATGAGTAGACTGCGGTTCTTTATGCATTTATAGGAAATTCGAATGTGCAAGAAACTACAAAATGCAAGCAATATGCAAGAATATAAAAAATATTGAATGTAAAGTTCATGTCATAATATTTGCAGAATAAAATAAATTTCTATTTAGGTTCAATTTTTGTAGGCACGTTCGCGAAGATTTTATTTTGCATAAAGATCCGCAGTCTACTGATGAGTTATAAATTCATGTTAATGTTTTCCTACTTTGAAAACTTTCGAGAATATTTTTCGTAGTATTTTAATTTTAAATAGGTGATGATCATTTTTTATTTGAAAGTACATATACATGTTGAGAGTAGATAATAAAATTATTAAAGAATGTTACAGTCTCGCAAACCTTTGTTGTATTTATATTTAACGTATGAGGATATATTTATAACCGTTTTGGTATCCAAAGTTAGTTAAAATTAAGTTATACTCGCAGATGAGAAGATATAATTTACAATATTAGAAGTGATGGATAATTTATTGCTGAGTAAGTCATGATATTTCAGTTTTTGAGACGTGGGAAATGATACTGTATCCTGAAGCCCGTCATCGTGTAAATAATCACGTATTCTGCGAATGTTAATCAAGAACTCATTGCAAAACAGTTCGTACTATAAATTACCCGTTTAGTTTACATTATACGAAAGCATAATATATCAATCCCTTGGAGCAATATAAATGATACGCAGTCTGTTATGGTAGTAAATTATGATTTATTTTAATATCAATGGAAAGAGCCATTTTCAAAACAAGCATTTTTTATCCAATCGAATAGTTGAAGAATTAGAAAAAAGGCTAACAATTTAGAAGAACGCGGAGACGATGGAGACCCTGGAAGTTCCAGGGTTAACAAACGGATGACAAAGAGTCGCTCGATGGTGTTCGATATCGTGTTTCGTTCGACGATCGAGCACGAAACTCCCTCATCGACGGACAATGGCAAGGAATAATGCGACGTGGCAAACAACGAACCCTCGGTATTACATTCCCCGTTTTGACGAAAGGAATATCCAATGTCGTTCGATAGCCATAGCAACGATAGACAGCCTGGAAACACGAAATTATCAGTGGTTGGGTGTCGAATTTCATATTTGCCACGCTGCAATTTCGGAGCTTCGCGCGATAGTGCTAATCAACCCAAGTAGCAGAAATAGGAGAGATTTTATTCGACTTTGAAAACGTTTGTTTAGTAATTAATCCACGACGTTCGATCTTTATTGACCAAATAACGTATCAAAAGTTGTTCGCCTTTCATTCGTTATTCATAATTTTTTTAACGAGAGAAGTTTGCTCGCTCTGCCCCCTGGAGCGTCGAGCAAGAAGTTGGGATCGCATAAAAATTACGTAACGTTGATAGCGTTACGCTGTAACTTTCAGCGCGGACGTGCACCGTGAACCTAATGCTGACTGCAAATACACAGGGACGCGGGACCACGTCCTCCAGGAGTCGTTAATCCTTGAAGAGGACCGATTCACGCGGTGTGTAAAAGTAGGAAACATCATTTTCAATTTTCTTCATATGGAAAACGAATGACCTCTCGCGATCCACTCGCGAATTAAAAGAAGAAAAGAAAATCGTTAATGTAATTCCGATGTTATAAACAATAAGAGACCACGTACTTAGCATGAAGTAAATAAACGTACTAAAAATTAAAACTACACTGCAAAGAATTGTAAAAAAATCTTTTTAAAAATCTACCTTCGGGAAAGTCCAACAATTTCCATGCTCGGAAAAATTGCATACGTACGCTAATTATGCAAATGAGTTAATCCACCCTCTTTCTTATATTCATGATACTGCACAGGACAGCTCTCAGTGAAAAAGCAAAAGAAACCTATTTCTTAAGGGGTTGAAAAGGTACACCACCCCTTAAACGACCCGCGGTAGTTAACCTAATCTACCCCTTTCCTTATATTCTTTACAAGATAACTAATTGGAAAACAAATGAAATCTATTTTAAAATCGTTGAAAAGGTACGCAACCCCAGAAGCGTCTCGTGGCCGTTAACCTCCGGCGCGGTTCCATCACCGAAACGCCTCGATCGTCTGGAAAATTCGCTGGGAGGGTATCCCGCGGTAAATTCGCGACGGGAGTCCCTTAACCCTCCATGGCAACCCCCTACACGGCCAGCGTCGAGCCAGACCGGGCCACGGAGGATCGCGTTGGCCACGATTTCGGACAGAGGAGCGTACGTTGCACTCGCCAGAAGGGAGTGTCCCGCGCTACCCACCCCTGCCCTCCGCCCCCGCGTCAGTGCCCCCTCCTGTGATACCCTAGCTACGACCCTGGGTTCCGTGTCTCCCGGGCTGCACCGGGGGTTGAACGCCCTCGCCTGACCCAGACTCAGAATCGATCTCCATTCGTTGCACTGTTGGCAACCCTCACCCCCTCTGGCCACCTACCCGGCCACCCACAACCCCCAGCCACCCTCCGGAGTACGCCGGGAGGCTCGTCACACTCGTGGATTTTCCAAGAAACGAGATCCGTAACCTTAGAAAAAATGTAACCGTTGGCACCTGGGCCTGTCTCTTCGACACTCCAACGGGCCATCGACTCGCCCATCCCTTCCAGGGAAGTTATTCGGATGATACGGGGTCGAGGAGGATGGGGTGTGTTTGCATTCGATGCGAGTATTTTTGGAAAATACGGTAGAAACGGTATTTATAGAAGTGTAGTTGAATCTGATAGCTACTAGATGGCATGTGCGAAGGTTCATTCGGTCTGTGACCTTTGGTATTCGTTGGTATATTTCTTTTATGAAAAATGAGGACGAAGTATTATTAACCGGGTATTTCCAGCAGGTAATCGGAGATGGCTTCGAGATAACACGACTAGATAGCGTTGGCTTAATTACTAGTCTCACGGGTTAATTAAGCATGTGACTCCTGTATGGGAGGCCGATTCGAACACGTGTAATTGCGTCTGAGACAGGGGTTGGGGGAGACTTTTGGCATTGTAAGGGTTACATATCGCTTCACGGATTCCTCGCGAGGGTTAGCCACCTCGTGTGCAAGCAATGTGCAATTAATACTAGAAAAATTACACGATATACAGGGTGCTACCAAAAATGTGAACCCTTTCGATTCCTCGTGTCAATATAAAAAGAAAATTCCTTTTCCATTTCGCAATCTGATGTTTCGTTATCGAGATACAAATCAGCTGTTTGGCATCTAAATGGCGCGCGCCGTGAGTCACATCAATGAATTTTAATTGCTTGTATCTAAGTAACGAAGTGGCAGATTGAAAAATGGTAAAGGACTTCCCGATTTCTTTTTACGCGAGGAATAAATCTGGAATAACGGTTTAAAGAAGAATATAATTAATAACTCTTGACAAACAATACTATTACAGAGTGAAACACCTTTTTCTACTGGAAGACAAACCCTCTTATTAAAAATACTTGTTTTAAATTTCTCTACAATAATCACCCATTTAATTTATTTATGAAAATCATTCGACTTCATATCTTTATTTGCAGACATGGATTCAAACGTAGTTCAAACAGACGTGGTTACTCTCTATGTGTGCAAAACACAAGTCAATCGCAGCAGGAATTTCTGAGATTACCGTGGCGTCGATTTGAAAAAAACATCGTTTTGAGAAAAATGCGTTTAAAGTTTTTCGTACACTGACAAAGTGGACGACGACCGATTTGTAGCACTTATCCTTAATCTACTATATCCAATCCACGGGCACTCGCTTTACTGAAATGAATGTCTTCCTGGCACTTTTTGCACGCAAAGAGTGCACTGATGGCTGAGAAAACAGAAATAAAGTTGCGCATGAAACTCTGCAAACTTCAGAACTATTAAACCTTCAAACTTTCATAACTTCAGCAGTTTTTCGAATTTTCAATGCTTGCAGGAAACTTTTTGAACAATCACAATTTTAAACTTGTATAACTGAAATGAAATGTGGTTTCTGAAATAATTTATACGATAGAAAAATTAGTAGGAACTCTAATAAATACGTATCAAACTTAGAAGTTATTCTAGTATGAGAAATTGTAAAATAGTTTCTGTAAACGGATAGTTTGTGAGTTATAATATTGCTTCCAAATCAAACCAATAAATTTCACCTTACATAACACTATACCGACATATAAATTGGAAAACAAATTTTAATAAACGCAAAACCACAATATCCTGGAACCTCAATTGATACATATTGATAATCAGATTAAATTAAACTTCGAAAATGCAGGTAATGAGTATGCAACTTCAAAGTCACGCCGAGAGGGTTAACCCTTCAGACCGGAATGCACCATTAAATTAGTTACAGTACAGTGTACAAGTGGATAGAATACAATTACAAAATAAATGCTGCTGAATAATTATTACATAGGATTATGAATGCATCGATCGAAATTCATCGCAATTAATGCTCGTTTTCCAGTTCGCGGGTGCTTCGAACATTCATTGCAAACGATAATGAATTGTGCATTTCTGATTTTATTACGACGATTAATAATACCCATTGTCAAATCTGACAGGTGAAATGCTTGGATATTGGATACATGCTCGTACAACATTCATTTCTAGGAATTTGTATATTTATTTAATTTTTTGTAACTGTATGTATATCTTGAGTAGACGTTATTGCCACCCTTGTGCAACATTAACGGGTGAGAACACTAAATGTTAGTGTTTACACGATAACCAAATGGTTCTTATCAGAGAATATATGGGGTGAGCCACGTAACCTGTCAACCCCTAAGTGATTTGTTGTTAGTGGAACACGTATCAGAAGATTCTCTAACCCTTTAACACAATCGTATTTGTCAATCTTAATCTTTCAGATTATGGCTCCCTTTGCTTCGAATAAACATACCTTCTTAATTTCTGGATTTGCTAATATTTCAAAATAAGCAACATAACACAACATTTTGAAAGGATTTTTCGAACAACATAGGTGATGTCTGAACATAGCCTAAAGCCTGACGCTGCCTCAAATCATTTCAACCCCTTCATCTAACCAAGAAATTCAAGCAAAATGATGTCAGTGGAAGGGTCCAAATTATCGGATGATACTTCTTCCGTCGAGAACGTTGATCTTGAAATATTGAAGCCACGGTGACGATCGATCGCGGAGAAGAATTTTAATGGCCGATCGCGCCCCATTCGTATACCCGGAGGGCTCATGAATTCTTGACAACCTGCTATTTTCGTAAACGTTTTCCTCTTATAGGCCTGGACGTGGCGCTGAAAATCCAAACAGGATCTACAGCCTGACCTAGGGAAACGTCCAGTTTATTTACTGTCAGTTACGCAATTCCGCGTAATTTCAGGCCATGGAGTCTCCACGTGGTTCCACAAAACCTTGTTAACAACGGAAAGCTTGCAAGCATAGCCACCAGCTGACCATCACAGTTTCATCCACTCACGTTTCTTGGAACGTCGTCCTTTGTCACGCGATTTCCCGAACGAGTCGCTCCTGCACCGCATTCTGATCGATCTGATCGTAATTGAAGGTCATCATTTTTGCAAAACACATACCGAACAATAGGGAAAACCCGTGGTAGAATGGCTGACGACGAGGAGTATCGCGTGGAATCCATCAATTTTCAAGGACAGCTAAACGCCAAGGGGAGAATCCGCGGGGAGTTTATTCGGAGTATCCCTTCGGCTATTTCGCTTCAAGCACCGTGTTCAGGCTGAAATTATTAGCCCAAGTTTTATCAGACGCATCGCGAAAATAAAGCGAAGACGGAGAGTTCGCGAAGCGTTTTCAAGATTGCGCGAAATCGTGGGAAATCGTAGTCTGCGATGTCTACCTGGTGCATTGAAAGAGTACGTTTAACAGATTTGCGGTCAGAGGAAGTATAGTGGACATTTGACAGTTCGAGTCATGCAACGGAACGTATGATAAGGTCGTGGAGGGTTTGTCTGGTAGCATCGTGTAGAGACGCGATGGTTTTTATCAGCAATTTATATAAAATTCTTTGCGTTGTTACTCAAACGATTGATTGTGAACGTTAAACTAATTAATTGAAAGTTAACTCCATAAGGCGCACGATTATAAAATAAAAATAAAATTCAAGCTGCACAGAAGAACAGTGTCAACAAATTGCTAACGCGTTTCGACTTATATACATTTCCGATTCTACTTATCACAGATATGACTAAAATACACCCCCGCCATAGCTTGGACCAGAATAATACAATATCAAAATGTTTCAAAGCCTTGGAATATATTCTTTTCATACGAGACGTGAATTCTGTTCGCATATTCAAGCGAAGTCTAATGACCACGCTTTATTCCCATTAGTAGACGTAATATCCCAGGTAAAACGTTCGCAATGGCGCAGGCAAAGAAAGGTCGTGCACCCAGCCCCGTCTGGATCGAATTACAGAAGTGGCACGAGTCAAAGGGACGGGGCACCGATGCGTCCTGTACGTGTTACCGGGGGCACAGGTCGGACAGGTTGGGTGTAGCCTCCGCAGCAGCTAACGATTTCATCCCTTCGCGCGGGAAAGTCAGGTGAGGGCGAAAGAAAGAGAGGAAAAGCGCACAGGGATGCAACGTCGCGTGAGTAAGTGCACCTCGGCCTGGTGCATTCTTCGTACTCGGTTTCTCACTCCGGCGGCCGTCATGGAGTCCAACAGACTTTTTAACGACCCGTGGCGTTCACCGCTTCGAAGGGTGGATTGCTATCGCAGCCGCGGCGAGCATTATGCCAGCGCCGTCTGCGAGACATTGTGCGCGTCAGCTTCCACGGAATATTACCAGGAAAGAAAGATATGCAGAGGTATGGAGCAGAGACGACCGGGAGGATGGGTTCGATGGGTTCTCTCCCTTTCTGGCTCGCCATGACGTCCCGATATTTCCCCCTGCGTCTTCGAGGACGCCTGTGGGGTGAATGGTCGAGTGGAGACGCGACGATGATATTTATTTATTCCTCTACAAATGGGGATGCGACCCTCGCGATGTTTTTAATGGCCACGTCGAAGGCGAGTCTTTAACTTCTCGAGGGGTCGTGTATAGTTGGACACTCTTGACAAAGCTTGGTTTTATACTGCGTTTCTTCTATAATTATTTGTCACTAGTGGTAGGTATGGTTCAAACGCTAGATAAAATAAGGTGATTTCTTATGGAACTCGTTGAAATAAGAAGCAGAGAATACATATTCTCTAATAATATTAATTATTCTTTTCTTAAAAATTCTTAGTGGTGAGAAAAATATTTTGACGTTCGTCCTTAGTGACGCGCACGAGACGAGACGAGATGAGACGAGATTTTTGCGATCTACATAATACGATATTTACATAAAGGTTGATACAAGGGGGAAATTAATAGTTTTAATATAAGCCTGGAAAAAAATTAATTGTAGGAGCGAAAGGAATATAGAAGCAATGTAAACGGTACGAACCTTCGTGACGAGCAAATAAATTAAACTTAATTTTAATTCAAACGCCGAGCATGGTTGAAAAATTGCTGCCTCTCTTACGGTTAATGTCAGCGAAGTGTCCTCTAGAAAATCTGTGACCATACACTATAATATTTTTGCTTCCACAGCGAAAGTTTAATCCATATTCGTTGCTTTTTAAGGATTTATTAAAATTGAGTGTGGCACTGAAGTTTTTCAGTGAAATTTGTAAGAGACTGATAACTTGTCAACTATTATCATTTAATTAATGAAAGTGTTGATGCGTGAAATGTTTGTTGGGACAACTTAATCAAACTCCAGCGCAGTTTCTCGTAATTGCGGCCAGGGTAGCGGAAACAACTGGAACATCATAATCTCCGTGTTATGTTTGAAATCCAATATTCGTCTGAGTAAACATTGGCATATTCGATCATCCTGATAAAAATATTTATTACAATTTTGTTTCCATGGATATTAAAGTTAACTTAACACAATAAGTTTAAACGTCATTATAAATAAAATGCTTTCAACGAATTGGTTCATATACAATTCTTATTACTCATCGTTAATACAAATTATCACAGTGTAATAAATGAATGTAATACAAAAAAAAAATAGTAGCGTATGATGAATGTTGTATCAAGATAAAAGGAAAATGTCACACAAAGAAAAAGAAACATCAAACAGTTTCAAAAGCCTTGTGAACGTGCCAATTGAACATCCGCTACCTATTACTTATCATTAATAAAAAGCAACACGTAAGGTGCATTTCAAGTCTAACATTGAATTGTGGTAAAAGGAAATTACCACATAAAGTTTCCCCTTCGATGTGATTCTTCCCCATTTAAATTTCCCATTAAAAATAGAAGCGTCTGACAGTTTGGAAAGCCTTATGGACGTGCCATTTAAATAACCACCACTTGTACTCGTACACCCGAGCGGACACGAAAATCGACGTTAAAACGCGTTATTTATCCACCACGTACACACTTTCTTTCGCGAGTACGTACAATCGTTTTCGAAGTAAGCGTGCGTGAACCCCGCGGAATTGTCCCACGCCTCAAACGACCGGTTGTTATCCCCCTCTTTAAAATTATATCAGCGTTTGATTGTTTCGCTTCTGCAAAAGGCGCGCCCGTCTATTCACAGGGATTTCTTTTTACGATTACGTATTATTTATACCTGAATTATTAATACGCCGCGCGTCTCCCGTGCACCACCATTAACGTGTATTGATTTTCGTTGCAGCGCGTCGCCTCGTTATTTTTAAGCCGTACGTTCCACCGTAATTAATTCAATTGAATCGACGCACTCGACATTATTCCGCCGAGAGCGCATTAAACTTCTCTGTTTTGCATCGACGTGATCAATAATTTCGTTGGGAAACGAAGGAATTCCTTGGCGCGGGAAACGGAGGCTTTTCTGCTCGAAAATCTTTCGCGTGTGCACGTTTCAATCTAATTTACGAAGGTTCGCGTTGTCGATCCTAATTGGACGCCGAAATAATGAAAATTGTACCATTCTCGGGTGTGTCTGGGACGCTTATGATTTCTGACGGACCGAACAGTTCCGCGACCTTCGCTTTCGGTGTTCGAGCCGTGCAGATTTTTGTTTTAGGAAATTAGCTGCATGTGTTTTGAATTTTACCGAGTTCGAGTGGGTATAGATAAGGTGGAATCAAAATCTTACTATTTTTATTATTTAGATGGAATCTTTTCTTGATATCTTGAAGAAAGGGCTACTTAACTCCCACTGAACTTCCCAAAGATAAATTCATCTAATTCATTGCTACTTTTGGCGCCACGGATATTAGATGAATTCTTCATGATACTTATCGACGTTCCAGGAAAATTAGAACACGATGGGTCAACAGTTATTTAAACATCTAATTTAAGATTATTGCCGTATAGTCCTCTAAATACTCATCAAATGCTCACCACCCACCATTGACATCCAAAACAAAAATAAATTAATTGCGTACACCCGATTACACTCTTAAATTTTCAATGCTAACAAATTTCCTGACCCCTTTCTCATTCATTTCCTCTTACTCTAGAAGTATTCGCCTACAACCCCCAGTAAGAATTTTTAGATTAATCCATCTCGATCACGAGATTTTCATTTTTATGCGAAAAACAGCATACGTGCCCATAGCGCAGAGTTGCGCGGCTAGGGTTGCGCGTACCAAACTTCCACGAGGAGCACAGCGCGTCGTTGTAGCTGCGAAACGAGGCCATTTCTCTCCCTCGGGTTCCCTCGCGCACCCCCACGGCCGATGCGCCCTCTTTTTCCACTTCGAGATACGTCAACGCTTTGCGGAACAATCGGGGGAGAGAGAGAGAGAGAGTTCAGTGCACCAGCGGGGAGAGAGTTCCACGAACTCCTTTTCCCAGCGGATGCGCATTCGCCGTGTGAGCATCAATTGACTGTAACGAAGTTTCATGCTTTCCGGTAGCGAAACCACCCCCTCCACGAAATTTCAACGATACCTGATGAACGTCATCGCGCACGGGACCCTGGACCAAACGGGACGATCTCTTTAGGGGTAGGCGCGACGCACAGAGGGATGAAAACTTGGAATACTGGTTGAAACTAAAGAAACAAAATTGTGGAAGGTGGAAGGTAGAAGCACTAATAGTTGACACTGTTGGGTTAAATTAGCCCTCAGGAGCTGTAGCTATGTTTTATTGTAGCTAAATTATTATACCTACAGCATCCCCCTAATGGGGATGCCAGAGAATGATGAAGAGAGGTATAGAAACAGATGCAAAGTAATGTAAAGCAAGAGTTAAATGAATTTAAAGAACGAGCAAATGTAAATAAGGAAAAATGTGGCAGTGACAGTTTTATTAAGACTTGCGTAAATTAATAAATTTTGAAACGATCGTCATTTTGATAGTCAACATTGCATTTATTATTAAAAGCATTCCACAACGGTTACTAAATTAATTCTTATTCATTCAGACCTATCATTTGCAATTTGTGTCTGCATACGTTAATTCGTCACGCGACAATGGGGGCCGTTGCAATCATTTCACGTCGTTTACAAAATACTGCGCTGCATCAGAGCTGCTCTAAATGCGCGCCAACCCTTGCGCGACGATACAGCCCCGCGCGCGGGAAAACGGGTCGCGCTCGCGAGGCTGGCTCTTTTCTTTCTAAATAGGTTTCTGGGCTGACCGCGGCGCATCGGCGTAACCGCGAAAAATGTTTTCTTTCAGCGCGTTGAATGCCGAGCGAGTTCTTCGTGCCATTCCATTTTGCGTCGAACGACGCAAAAATGTTTTGGGGTTATTACCGACTGCTGTTCAATTTTCAATTTCAGTCGGGACCATTTTCACTCGAACAGATTGGGAAACAGTACGCATAAGTTGCAACGTTGGTAGTGTTATACTTTCAAAATTACTTTCGTAATTGTATACAATCTTGCTTTATTGTCGACCTTAATATCACAGCATTCGACATTAACACGTTGATTGCTAGACCCTTTGAAAATTTCTACTGGGATCAAATTTTGTTTACGGATAATTGGAAACTCCGTAATCAAACATTTATTCTGCCATTTATTTTTAAATTTACTACAAAAAATGAGCATACCTAACACAATAATTAAAAAGACCCCTTTTCTATACCAGTCTTGCAGGAGAGTATATTATCAGCCCTCTTATCGATTAATCCGTCAAAAATACACTCTTTCTTCCTCAGAGTCCGTTACTGGTCCCAATTGCGCACGTTGCGCAGACCAAAATCGCATGGTCGCCTGAGGACCGCTAAGGGTTGAACGCGGTCCGTTAATTTTTAAGTAACCTTTCGCGGTGGAGGTTCGAATGTTTCGCCAGCGCGTCAGCGAAACGCCCGGGAATTTTGTCAGGGTGCCCGTCGATCGAGCGTAACCGATGAAACTTTTCCAGTGCAATGAACTCCGCGCCCCTAAGCGGAGGCACGAGCCCGGGGTTCGTTTCCGACGATGTGACTAAAGTGGAGGCAATCACGCCACGTATAATGCCGGTGTATTTCAGTCCCGTAACGTCGCACAGAAATGAATTTGAATAGCTAATGATACACGAGCTCCAATTTGAAGGGGGGTTAAAGCGGCTGGGCGTGGAACAGAGGGGGAGAGGGGTGGCCGCCAATCTGAGGGTTGGAACCGTAGGACGACAGGATTAGGAGGTATACATCGACTGGGTGGTTCTCCACTTTTCATTTTTCTCTTTCCTTTCCTCGTGCTTTACTTCTTATCGACCCAACGATCGGCTTTGTCCTTGCTCGCCGACACGATCGACGGAAGTCGTCGAGATTCCACGGGCGCTTTATGCGTTTCCGTGTTGTTTACTGGTCGTTTTGAAAGAGTGTGCCGATAATTCACCGATAATCGCCGACGCTTCCGTTCAACGATCGACAAGGGCCTGGAATTTGTCGGGCTCGCTGGGAAATCTGCGTGACGGTAAATCACGGACTCGCCGCGGCACGGCGCCATTTTAATCTCTGCTGCTATCCACCCTGCGCGATATTCGTAATTTGAGGTCGACTTTTACGTATTATTATACGTATTTTTAATCGTATCGATTTATGTACATTTTATGTATTTTTGGTTCGGGATATTATTGAGCAAATCTGACTTCGGAATGTTGATGTCTTTTCTAACAACTTACGCTTATTAATCAAGAATATCATTTTTAAACAATATTAGGACAGAAATATGAAGGATCGAATCGCTATAATAAATACTGTACTATTTACTGGTTGTCTTTGTTAGTATATTTATTGTTTTGTTACGAGTATTATATAAACAATAATAGTAACTATTTTTAGTATTTCTACTTCTATTCTTTCGTCAATTTTATTGCTTCATTCACTTTCTGCTATTTCATTGTTTCGCTTTGTCGCTATTTCTACATAAATTAACAATAATATCATCAATTGCGTATTAATTAGCGAACACGAGAGCATGATAGATTCGAATACTGATTTAGCTTTCGGCAATGCCAACCTGTCCCAGCTTATGTGGCTTATCCGCGGCATTATTATACATTAAACTGATCAGTCACGGCACTCTTGGATCAATCGTTGTACAGCGGGGCGTTACCTCGTATCGATAAACGATTAAACGTATTGCGCTATACTTCTTTCCCTTTTATAGAATTTTATTTATGTTGCTGGTCAATACCTACGACTGGTCGACGTTAAAATTTTATCTGAAATGCAACAATCGGAAATTAAAGCAGTCTCTGGAGTCAATCATATCTCGTATGCATTTATTCACATCGAAAGCATATATTTTTCATCAGTTCTGGTTGTTAGAAACCTGCCAATTTGTTTTACTATTCATAAGTTTCCAAAATAACTCAGTTCGAGGCACTGATGCATCAATAAAATAAAAGCTTGATATAAAGTTTAAAATTAAAAAAATATACACACACACACATACCCCTAAAGGATATTTTTAATATTTTTCAAGCACATAAACACAGAAAGGGAATAGATAGCTCACATAAATATCTATCCATAGATTCATGGATCCTCACTAATCTAATATTGCGTTCTCAGTACCAAGTAAAATACCTCTTTCTTCAGAGTATGTTTTGGTAAACAGTAATATTGGAAAAATTGTGACGATATTATAATATGTTAAGGGAACGGAATATCTCGGATATCTCGGATATCTCGAATATATCGGCCATATAGGACTCGCGATCGCGCCTCGGTGTAGTATTACCGAAACTTATGTCCTTTTAGCGAACGGGGGAAAAATTACGAGAAACGTTAATGGCCACGAAGTATTTACACGTTCCTCCCGTGCGAGGACGAGTCGAACCGTGCGCGTAAACCGGCTGTGCGATGATTTACACGAATCGTAATTCAAGCCAGCTAGCATCAGTCGGCGTAACTCGTGGCCAACCTCGCGGCCCCGCCTATAATTCGCATGCGCTCATTTCCCAGACACCGCGGCCACAGCAGCCACGTTGAATCAATAATTAAGACAGCATCCCGATCGTTCCGCGAGATCGACTTGACAACCGAACGCGAATCGTTTTGATCAACCGCTGGCGAGTTGGTTATCGAGACACGGGGACGTGGGAATTTGAATTTTATTGGGTCTCCTATTCTAACATTCGAGTTTGGGATGCTGAAAGGTGTTGGTGGATTTTTTTAAACTATTACTAGTAATTTGATTCACTCCTTTATTAAGCAGGGGACAAAAATTGTGTTTCTTCATAGTCCTGAAGTTGGGAATTCGTTTGTGAAGACAGTTATCGTGAAAAATGATATGAATTATAATCCTTGAGGATTTGTATTTTTGAAACGAGTACGAAATCAGGAAAACGATAACTTGAGCTATTCATTTTTTATTTTATACAAACAATATATATTTGTAATCTATTTGAAAATTATTAAAATCCCTGATATCGAGGTACAAGAATGATTAATTTGGCGTGACCTATACAATTTGAGTTAATAATAATAATTAATGAACATTTATCTATATTAACGTTAATATATCTTGCCAATAAAAGATAAAAGAAACTCAACAAATATTGTAGTTTTCGACCCGCTCGATCTCCGTATTCCAAGTCTATTGCAGTTTCCAGCAGCCTCCTGCTGCTGCATAATAGCCCGCTCTGCACTCAACCGAGTTTCCAACTGCTCTTGGTGCTCTTTTAATTGTGTTCCAATTCCTTCATATAGATTTTGGTACACGCATTCCGAATGAACACGCCACGCCTGAACGTTTAAAATATCACAACTCCAAAAACGTTATTCGACGATTTAAAAATAATGATACAATAAGATATAACGTGAAAAACATAAAAAACTAGATACACTGAAGTCGATAAGATTCATTTGTAAATAGAAACATACAAGAATGATAAATAGGAAATCACAAATAAGGGCTGTTTTTACCCTAAAGAAACGAATCGGAGCCAGTAATAAAAATATTTTAAAGCTTCTCCTAGGGCCCCCAAGATAAATGTGCATAATATTAAATAATCTTCTCTTCTACTGTTTATCTCCCATTTGAAATTTGTTATCAAGACACGAACCGATTCTGGTTCCATCCCACGTTGCATCGTTGTTTACAAACTTCCGTGTGCCCAGTCGCGGCCCGTCCGCCGTATCGTTCCCCGATAATATCGATTATTCGAGCTGCCGTTGGCGCACCGAATTTTTAATACTTTCGTCGTGTCGTAACTCCCCCGATGGCGGCACAACCCGAAACGCACGGCTCCTTCCCTGCGGAGGCGCGGCGTTGTTTATCAGCCCTGGGGATTTCTATCGGGGTCCAAGCGAGCCCTCCGACGCTGGTCCACCTGTCCCTGAAACGGACACAGGTGTCCACGGCAACGGTCGCGCCAGCCAAGGTGCAACGGCCGAGCGTGACTTCTGCTCGGATCCGCGATTGGCCAGAACCCGCGACGACACCAGGGTGGTCCGCGACCTGGGAATTTTTCTCTTCTCGATCGTCAGGGTGATTTCAATGGAGGACGAGTCTTCTCAGTCTAGTACCTAATGTATCTATGTTAATTTTAACAATAGAAAGATACATCGCAAGAGGAAAATGTTTGATTTAAAAGGGGATGCAGTAGGATAGTCACAAAATTATTTCAGGGTCATGTTTTCCGAGACTTCAAGTTCATTGGTTTAATTTCGTTAATATTGTAGGCGATAATGAGATAATTTTTAATATGTATTATATTGTTTTTTAGATGATTGCTGAGGAATTATTTTTATAATATTACTAAATTCACAAGTAGTCCTTAAGTAGCAACTTATTTTATATACTCCATTCCTACCAAACATCAATGAATTTTAATAACTGCATATATTTCTCTTCGCAAAATTATACCAATATATTTTGCATTCCAATTATTATAACTTCGTTACAATCTGTAAATAATCCGCAAATAACTCTCATATTAATCAAAAGACTTGCATTTAATTAAAGTTTCTCCAATGTAAATGAATACGGTCGCTACACACATTTATATTACTTTAAAACACAATAACATCTCGTTTATTGTTTAATTATACTTGCACCTAGAATCTCTCCAGTTTGAACAATCTTTTTAGCACCATTTCGCAGATGGAAACGAATGTTTTCCCGGGCAAACAAAAATTAATTAAATAAAATTTCATTTAAATCGCCGCACTTGGTTCGTTGGCGAGCCCTGAACATTTTCATGGAACGAGAAAATTCGATTGGCACCAGGACGGATCGGCTGACGGTGTCGTAAAGCAGCCGTGGCGTGGGCAACGCTCGCGCGGAAAACCGCCGGGTTCGTTACTGGCGCGAGCAACAAAGAAGAATAAACAGAAACAGTAGCGAAGGGGGTGCCAGCGAAAGACTCCTGCGCGAGGGTAGGGGGCGAAAGGTGAAACGGAGAAGGAGGCATTAAGTAAACGAAACAGGGCGGAAAAGAGACGGACGAAGAGGGCGTTCGGGGCGGCGGAAGAAATTAAAACACCGGGAGACGTGCCGGCTCGCGTACGCCGGTGGCATGGCGCAGTGTTTCTCAATTTATTTCACCCCATGGTTCCCCATTACCTTTTGTTTATCTCTGTAGTATTGGCTTCTCACGATTGCTGCTAATTGATAAAAATAGTAGTGTGGATATTAAGGAGTCCCTTTCGTCAAACCTATGTAAGGTTACGATTTTTTGGTGATGTTTACGATTTCTTCCCGAGAAGTATTTAAGAATGACAATTGACAATCGTATATTATATACATTATTATAATAACAATGTATCTCATTATTTTCTACGAACAACATGTTACTAAAGAAATAAATTATTCACAAGATTGGTATTAATTTCTAGCATACTACTAAACGTGTAAACAAATGTATATTCAATTCATAAAATATATCTAAAGACTCACTTAAAGATACATGACGGTTCCATTGCCCTCTAATAAACTTCAAAATTTCACCCCCACAAACAGTTGGCATTCGTTTCACCTGGTCCCCAGAAAATACATGGTCCACCAGGGGGCCATGTGGTCCCCAGTTGAGGATCCCTGGCGTGGTGGATGGTACGCTCCCGCGATAGATCGCGCCGGGGTTCGCGGGGTGGAAATGGGGTTTGGCTCCGGGTGGCGCACGTTGCGATGCCAGAGGGGCGTGCTGGGGACGCATGCGTACCTGGCTCGGCCCTGACTGCACCGCAGGGTGGTTCAATGTTACGGGAGGGCACTGACCCGAGCCAGAGAATCCACCCCTCGGTGCACCGAGGTGGCTACACCCCTGGTATACGTAGGAGCCCGCCGGTCCCTGCAACCAGCCCTCCCCGACGATTCACTCTGCCCCGCTGCACCCCCGACGCCCAGCTTCTCCACCCCCGTTCCACGCTGCTTCTGCACAGCCACCCACCGCCACCACCGCCGGTACCGATATCGGCGTAGCTACCGTCGACGAGGGTGCAGCGGCATCGCGGCCCGGGATAACTATTATCCACCTCTCACAAATCACCTGGACCACCGTTTACGCGGCACGACTCGTCTTTGCAGCTCCACGATTTGATGCATGGCGGCACCGGGGCCCCTCTGGCTGATAAGGGCTTCGAACAAGTGTATTTACAAAAGGTTTATCAATGAGAACGATACGATGCTCGAATGAAATAAAATAACAATCGATTGGAGGTGGGGGGGGGGGGGGGGGGAGTGAATTTTACTCTAGAACTATCGGGAAGACTGTTTTTTTAGGCGTGTTTTCTGGAATTGTAAATGTTTGTAAATATATTTGCCGAAGGATTTTACTGAATTCGGAAAATTAACGATGTTAGGGATGTCTATGGAGAACGATGTGAATATATTTATTTGGTACGACAAACCTTGAGGGAGATTTCTAGTCTTATATTTCAAAGAATCATTTTGTCGTTGTATTTTCTTAAAGTGTAGATCTTTGTATGTATATCTGTCAAAGGATTTTATTAAATTTAGGAATCATTAGGATCATCAGTGTTGGAGTCAATCAGCTATCGTAAAACAAATGCTTTTATAAGGAATTTAATTAACTGTTATTTTTCAAGTTGAGGAATCATATTCAATAATAATTTATCCTCAGTAAAAATACTCAGGTATCAAATTTATTTTATGAAAAGTCCTCGACAGATATTTTCCTCGCGATATAAAATCAATTTTATTGTCAAATTGAAACATTTCTATAATATATTTGTTCTTTTATTTAAATGTAGTCTCGAATTCAGTTTCATCTTGGTACTCGTGGTGTGTAACGCGCCATTACCCCAAAAATCGCAGCGATTATGTGCAAGTTGGTGCGAGGGGTTGATAAAAAATTCCACGTTTATTATTCATCGGTAATTAACGATAATGGCCGGCTCGTGGGAGTTTCAATAACGTTTGGTCGATAGCAGGAATAATTTTGATATCATTACCGACGCGTGCCATGTTTGTTTACAGTAGCAAAGGTTTGCGTAGGGGAAGTGACGGCGGGGAGGTTTGAATCGAGCCGGCCGCGCACGGATGATAATATTGGAAGCGCTTAACCGTAGCCGAGTGTACAGTGAATATGAAACTTCAGTTCCATTTAGCCGATTTTATTAAAAATTGTATGAAACGTTCCGCGGTAGTCAAAGAAATGAAACACTCTATGTAAATTAAATCGTATTCGTTGCTAGATAGGGTCAATATATTTTATTTCGTTACTAACCCAGTTACTGACACTTTCGAATTATTTCATTAACAAGATCATTCATCGATAGCGATTAAAATGATAAAAAAAAATTTCTTTACTAAAATTGCAATTAAAAAGGTTTTTTACGTAATAATAATTTCTAACACAACGAAAGGGTCACTTCATGCTTGCTTGGTGTTCGGAAGTAAGAACCGAAAATAATTCGCAATTCGGTCATGTCGAGCTGGCTGAATCGTCTGGACTATTCCATCCGACACGTTTATGCAATTTTCAACCCTGCTCGCGGGACGTATCCACCTAATTGGAAGATTAAGATCTCGCAATGGCGCAGCATCAGCCACAGCGCGACGGTCCGCGCGGGTCCTTCAACCTCTGGGGTCGCTACCCTTGCGAGGCGGGTACGCCCCGACCCTGAAATCTACCTGCTTTTCCTCGCAACTCGAAAACACCTGGGCGAAAATAGAACTGCTTGACGTTGGATCGTTTCGCGAAGAGGCGAGTCTCGCTTTCTGCGACGTTCTTTATTTTAAGGAACAAAATTAGTCATACTAATACATCTTACTTAGAGTCTCCGAGTGTATTTCCCAGCCATACATTGTCTATAATTTCTTTGTTTTAAAGCGATCTTTTGTTATCAAATATTCTTGAAGCTTTAGTGTATCATTTAAAATTTATTTTGGTACAATAAAACGTTGCAGTATGAAATGCCATGTTTATCAAAAGTACTTTAGTCGTATTTTGAAAGATAATAATTCTAGCGCAAACAATAACTCGTTTTAAAATTAAAAGCAGCTAGAATGGAAGGAAAGTGAGAAGGAATAAAAGGGTTGGATGCTTGTTTGGTGTTCAGAGAACATATATCGACAGAGATGAAATTGAAACAATAGGAGGATGCGTTGGGAAGTACGTAGGAGGATGAGGCTTGAAGTTTTATAATTAGACGAGAGGATAGGATCATATTTAGAGAGGTTTATGCAAAGTAGATTACTCGAATGCCCAGGTGACTCAGAGGCAAGCAAATCCTGTAGACAAATCAACAGATATGAAAAGTCCATCTTCATGGCTTCCACGGATCTGCAATCTCTTGATGGATATTCTGTGCTATTAAATAAAGAAGCCAAAAAGCTTTCGAAAGTTCATCGTTTCATAGTTGGGTTCTCGACGGATAAAATTATTACTAATTATTAGGTTAGATCTCAGTTTCCTGCCGACAGTGTCATTTATAATCAGAAATCCTGAAACTATCAATCTTAATGAAGTCGTATAATCAGTTACCTTATGTTATTATTAATCGGACAGCACGGTATCGGTTTTCGAGGGTCGAAGGTGAAAAACCTCTCTTAAAATAGGTTACATTTCTTTAGCAATTGGACTATTTCACGATATCGGTTTTTGGACGTCAAAGATGAAAAACCTCGCTTGAAATAAGTTAAACTTTCGTAACAATTGGGCTATTTTTCGACTAACCCGCAGGTTGATGCTTCGTACAATAATAAACTTTACCCATAGCGTTCGAGAATTCATCTATCTCAAAGTGTTACGTATTACTTCGCTAGGTACCGGTGTCCACGCATCAAATATCAAAATCCTCTGACTTGATGTTCTGTACAGCCAAAAATCCTACAAGTACCAACCTTAACGTGCCCATAACGTTCAAGAAATCCCTCTGTCTCAAACTGTTACGTATTACTTCGCTAGGTATCGGTGTCCACGCGTCAAAGATCAAAATCCAGCTTAAAATAATTGAATTCCCCGGCTCGTTGACGCAAACGGAACCCTTGCAGCGGTCTCGTACGTTAAATGTCGGATGTTGGCTTCCACCGATGCCTATATAACTAGCACTCGAGACGACCTGGCAAGGGGTTTCCAGTGGGGGTTGACTCCGTCGGTCTGGTCGATTCCCTGTTATGCTAATTTGTCAACGGCCGGGCCCAGGGTAGTCGAGCGAGGCTCAAAAATTATTCTACACCCAGCTGATTCTCTTCCCGTCTCTTTGTTTCTTTCGCTGCACGTACAACCTGGAGTGCGTTCGGGAGTCCGTGTCACCTGGTCCATGAAATCGGAACTAAGAGGTCCGACCGCGAGAACTCGATCTGGAAAATCGTTTTCCACCCCTGTTCTTGTTTCATGCTTCGTGCCAAGTCGTCTCCTGGCATTCGTGTTCCTCGTAGACGACGGGAGAAGAAATACGCGACGCTATATATCTTCGTGAAAACGTCGTCTCATTGGGCGGGAGGGACGACAATGGTAGGGGAACTGGAAAGAAATCACCGACGATTATAGTCATCCAGGAGGGGCGACAAATTCAATAGATTTAAATGATATTTCTAAATTCTCGCAAACTTACCTTAAATCAACTATATCACTCGGATAATGATATCAATGAAAGAGCTATCGATGATTGCCATACAATACACTTCATTTGAAATTTCAACGAACGAATCAATTGACGAAGACGTTGTCTCGTTGAGTGGGAGGGTATGAGGTAGTGGCGAGACGGCTTGGAAGAAATCGCAGACGATTATCGTCATTCGCACGAAGTGGACGAGAAATATCAGTGGGAATTCAGCGACGACTGGCGTCTGGGAGTGGATAACAAGCCTGTGGACGTGGTCGGTGGACGTTACGCGGGATTCCTCGGTTCTCGATCGCGTTTCCTCGCGCCGAACTATTTACAAAGCAAACGATTTAAACGGCGAGGATACGCGCACGTATCGCGTGATTTATTCCCGCTCGATTCAGACGAGCTGTTCATCCAGCCGAGGGTGTGCTCTTAGGTACGCGGAAGCGTTCATGGGAAAGACGCTTCGATAATTTGGGGATGAATGCGAATTAGCGAAGATTCTCGCGGTATGCTTGGAACTAACCATCAAGGAAAGCCATCGAGCATGGTTGGAACGTTCGATGCATTCCAAAAGAATTTATTGTATAATGTCTTCTTAAGTATAGGGTTTTCCAAAAATGACGTTGGGATTTTGTTTTTTAATAAAACACAGCTGGAATACATCCGATTTTTATAAAAACTTTCAGACCAATTTTTATTTGGCATCCCTTTTATCATGCTATTAACAGAACATTGAATCATTTGACTATTATCATTTAAATCGGAATATTCAAGCACTCAAATACTACAGCGTTCGATTATTTAAACAGAAAAATTCAATACATACTTCCTACCATATTCCAAAGGAAGCAACGTCTATAGATACTACTACAAAACACTTGCCCTCTAAATAATTCCTCAGTTATTTTGAATACTAATAAATCTATCAACAGGAATGGCCTCGAATTCGTCAATTAACGTTTTTATCCTTTTCGCTTCAGCCCATTTCCCTTCACTTTTCGCACCATTTGGCATCGTTTAACATGGTTACAGAAAGACGTTGCCTCGACGTTAATAAAACACGGTCTTCGACAGCTGCGGTGAAAGTTCGTCCGCGGTTATCTATTTGACAGGTGCAGCACACTCCGGTTACGCAGATGGTGTCGATGGCATTAACGAAACATTCGACCACTTAGATTTAGGGTCGCGGTACTTGTAAAGGTATCCAGGTAGAAGTGTCGCTCCCTCTCGAGGGACTACTTGTCGCCGCACACGGAGGATGACCTAAAGTGTCATCCAATCAGAGTTAATTGCGAGAACCCACTATCGCATCGACCATGTGGAATCCAGCTTATTATTACAAAACCTGACAGTACTGTCTTACGACTTTTTACGATACACTTTCTTAATTCGTTGTAAGTCATGAGTGAAACTGTTCAAGGTATATTCACAGTGTATTTGTGAATGATAAGTATGTCAGTCAACAGATGACCTTCACTTCTATGATAATTTACATTCAATACACCAAATTCTAAATCAAAACAACCCTTGTTTTTAAAAATTCCCTTTATAATATAAATTCAAGTAAATATTGTAGCATGCATAAATACAAATGTAGTTTTCATCTAACGGTATATAAAATTAATAAGAAAGAACAGCCAAAAAATAATCGTCAGTAATGTTACAATTTTTATGTTACAATCATCCTTATCCTTACTCGCCTCTTCATCGACATCTATTATTTCTTCTTCAGCATTGTGACAGTAAAATAAACGTTGTAAATTAGTTTCGTCGACATTCATTTTCCATGTTCCAGCCGGGATTTCGAAGCACCGCGTCTCTGTCCGATCCAGCGCGACACCGTTTGAAACCAGAGTCGGACCTGGAGAACCATGGTGGCGGAGCGTCGATCCCCGGGGATTCCCTCGTTGGTGTCGACGACCGGGAATACCCGGCGTGCGTTTCGAACTTTCGTCGTCCTCGCAGACGACTCGAAACCATGTCGAGTTCAACGTGTTCCGTTCACCCAGCTACCCCCGCCATTCACATCCTGCGCGATGCACGGCGAGGACGCGAGGACGCGACGTCCTGACGAGGATTCCGTCTTCCCCAGGACGGAATCACGTCGGAGGTCCTCGCGACGGACGCGATCCCCGGTTCCTCGTTCCGTCCCGATGGAATCAGCCAGTGAACGGCAGGAGGGGGGCGACGGGTAAAAGAAGGAGTAGAAGAAGACGGGAAGAGAACCAGGGGCGTACGTCGTTATTTCGCGGTGGATGCTGCGGGATCAATAGCGTGGAGAGCCGAAGAGCTGGTAGAGGGAGACGAGCCCGAGAGGAACGGAGAAGGCCGCGGATTGGCAAGAGTCTGTGTGCACGGACGTTCGAGCGACGAAGAGGACCCGGCGGAAGAGGGTGGACGAGGACGTGGAATGTAGAGTGATCCTGGACACACCGGGGTTGGTTAAAGGGCGAGAGAAAGACGGGAGACAAAGGGTGACTCCCCTAGTCTCTGGTACCTACCGCGACTCCTCTCTGTCTCTCTCATCGCGTGCTTCTCGTCTCTGTTCAATCCGGGCCGTTTCTCTCGCTCCATCCACTACCCTTGCCACCCAACAACCCCAGGAGTCGATGCATCCAGGGTCGTTGCTACCGGCAGCGAACGATCCAACCTTCCGTGCGCTCTCTCCACCCGCCTCTGCCTTGCTCTTTCGCACTCGCGTGCCTCCTCTCATCGCTCGTGTTCGGTTCTACCCTCTCGTCTTTCTCCCTCGTGCCGGAGAGTCTGCCTCTGGCCCGATACGCACATGCATACGCATCGATACGGGATAATAAACGCGAGCTGCGTGGAGGTGGAGCGGTGGCCTGTCCGCGGCTGGAATCGTACCTAGCCTGGCCGTTTTGCACGAATGCACCCGACACGAGCGTTGTTTGGGTGAGGAAGACGTCCACGAAGACGCTGGGGACGTCGCGCAGGCTGTCGCGTCGCGATCCCATGATGCTAGTTTTCAAGGACGCACGATTAACCCTCTCAGACATGAATTATCTTTCTCTCGTTACTAACGTAATTTCATTTTTGGTAGGTTTGACGTTTTCAAAAATTCATTTGGTAACATCAAAACTGTTATTAAATTCAGTCAAACTTCTTCGATAGACATAGGGGGTACGAATGTTTATGGGATTGACTGTATATAACGATTCTATATTATATATTACATATCTATCCATTCTAGTATTAATAAATGTGTATACAATCATCCAACAAAAATGACCAGCAAAAATGAAAGAAATAAAAAGAGTTTGAAGATGCTGCGTGTTGGAGTGTGCGTATGTTGGTTTTGGATTTTGGTTTACTATCTCATGGAGCGAGGTTTACGAGAAAACCATAAAATTTTGTAGAGTGGCTTGGAGGAATGATGCCATTCAAGTATTGAATAAATTGTGTATGCATGAGTATGAATAGCTATGTTTGTTGGCATCTGTTTTGCTTTGTATCTCATTTTTAAGAGCGGTTCGTCAAAATTTATATATGAATAGATTCATTGATACGATTCAATTTTGAAAAAAAATTATGTATGTATGGATGTGTTGGGTTTAGTTCAGTTTCATATCTCGGGGGTAGTTTTTGTGAAAATTCTGAAGTCTTTCAAAGTGACTCCTAGATATAGAGAAAACCTTGGAAAACCACATTGATTGCAAAAGTTTTGTAATTTCGACTTAGATTAAAGTATTCATCGGCACATTTTCAGACGCCATTTTTTAATTACTCCACATATCATGGCCATATATATTTCAAACGTATTAAATAACTCTGTCAGGCGCTGATAAATTCTCTCCCTCGAAAGCTTCATTAAACATATTGCTTTTCGACATCCGTTGGTTCTAGACTCGTATAATTTTGCTTTAAGTGGCTCCTTAAACTTCGTGTTCCAGAAAGCTGAAGGAGCATTCCAATTTATCACTGACAAAAAGTGAAAGGATGTTCCCAGTTAGTAGTTTCTTTGCACGAATTTAATTAAGCGTTGGAATATGCTTACTAGGTCTAGTACATGTTTATTTTTACCTCGTAGAAATTTTCACGAGTTGCGCAGCCAACATGGCGAATCAGGAATCTTCCAAAATACTTGGAAACCATTGACGTGCGCTCTAATGGATCACGACGGTGTAAGAACCGAGAATCCATGAAGCATCGTTTAATCCCAATCCATGGGCCATTCGCATGATTCTGTGTATGCGGAGGATTTGAAAGAAAGCCTCGAAGTGGTATAGAAGACCCAGCTCGGTCGAGATTTGGGTTTGTCTTAGCTACAGGACTCCGTCGCTGGAGGCTCGAACAGGATTCCCGTGGCGGCTGGACTCCTTCTCGAGCGAGCAACAAGAAGGAACCCACAATTTCTGAGGGCATCGTTTTCGTTCGTTCCCTTTGTTCTCTGCCTGCCTCGAAGGGAAGGACTCCGGTTCTCTTCGTCGTTGCCAGCGCGTTCCAACTTCGCGAAGTCTGAAATTCGTTCTGCCCGCTGCTCTCTCAGGCCATCTCGTTTTCAGCTGCTCGATAAAATTTAGTAACACTCTGCTGGCGATCGTTAAATCCCCGCGGTTAATTACGGCGTATATTCGTCGACGGTGATTTTTACAACCACTCCTTATGAATTTTTCATACGATAAATTTATAATATTCTTTACGAGCCATTTGTTCGTGACAAATGGGGGACCAATTTTTAATAGCGATTACTTTATTCCTCGACGATTTTCAGCGAAATAACGGGTAATGGATAATTGACTTTTTGGAGAAGTACGGTAACGAGAGGTTCTATTTTGACAAGAATTATAATGTGGAGCACATTGGGAGCAGATATTGTTTTTAAGTAAATGAATAGAATAAGGAAGAGTTTTGATATACAACAATGAATGAAAATTAAGGAAATACACTTGTAATGTGTATTTAATTTGGTTTATGAAAGTCTTGTTAGAAAATCTAAATTAATTTATTGCTACAGATTTTCAAGATAGAGGAACGTCTTCATAAACAAATTGTTATTAAGGAAACAATTTCAGGAAACAATTAAATGCATTGTTCACATTCGATCCACAATAACAAAAACCAAAGTAGGTATTAGGATTGCATGTAATCATGCAACGGTAAAAAGAATGAGGCAGAAGTCATTTAGACACAGAAATAAAGCAGCGCGGACTTTCTGACAGAAGAAGAGTAATGAAGACACGATCGTGCAATGTTTAATCATTGCCCCCGAAAATTAAAAAGCCTGGAAGCATAGAGGAGGCGCAGCCTTTCAAAATTATGAACCAGAGACAAGGTATGAGATACGAAATTCATTTCCTCGGCGGTCTCTTCTTTCTTTTCTTCGCTCTTCCTGTTCCTTTGTCGCTCCGACAAGCAAAGTTCAAGTGTCTGTTGGAACGATCGACCGACATAGCACTCTAGCATCCGCGCTGCTCTGATTTTCTCAAGGAAAGTATATTACATATAACCACAAAAAGATTCCTGTGTAAGGCTTGGTACCTTCGAAAATTTCCAGAAGTATTGGATTTTACTTATATTCTTGAAATATATTATAATTTCAACAAAATTGTACCAAAGTCTTGTAAACCTTTGTATCGTTCGCTTTAGTATATATTATTATATTTATATTGCATTGTATGAAGGCACAGAATTAATTTCTACACCTAGTATATATCAAAAATTTAATTTAATTCAAATTTTTAATTTAGACAAATTCCTTCAATAAACACAAAGGGTACGAATATTTATGGGACTGACTGTGTCTCCGGTTCTAAGCTGAGAAATGATGAAAGGCGAACAAACTAGCATCAAGATCGGTAGGTTAAATAGGGGCATTATACCTGAAAAGACAGTTCCTTACGTAAACATAAATGGAATATATACATACTCCTGTCGAGCGATTGCCTCACGTGGCGCAACGCCGAGGCACCATTAATTAGATTCTAAACATAGGAACACTCTTACTCCGTTTCCTATAAATCGAAGACGGTGTATATGGTAGACTGGCCATTCCCGTAAAATAATTAATACAACCGTGCCGGTTTCACGCGCGAAGATTTACGCGCAGCGGAGCGTGTAGCTTTCTGGAACTCGAGCCGATGCGTCTCATCTTTCTGCGTTCTGCGTTGCTTCGAGAGATAATACTTATTACATTATCATTAGCCGTTTGTTATCAGCTTAGCAGGGACTACCTATGCGAAGGATTTCGCGGAACGGAACCCGAGGACATAGCGGAAGCTGAATCCGCCTTTGTTCGTTTGGTCGTCCCTGGCATTAGAAGGAGCTATTAGAAGGATTCAACGAAATGTTGTTGATTTTTACTGAAAGTACAATTTCAATTGTTTTTTATCCGTCAACATTTGCACTCGGAGCCATCTCGTTGCGAAATATGCAAACCCGAATTGTTGTACCACGTAATTTGGAGGTAAATTTGGAATCATGGAAGTACAATTTCAATTGTTTTTTTATCCGTCAACATTTGCACTCGGAGCCATCTCGTTGCGAAATATGCAAACCGGAATTGTTGTACCACGTAATTTGGAGGTAAATTTGGAATCATGATTCTTCAGATATCGATACGATTCCTGACGTGTTATGTTGTGAGCGACGTGTTGTGTCCTCTCATGTCGCTATAACTGAAATTTTTAAATTCCATTCCTCGAGTCAAACTAAACCCCAAAAGGTCTTTACACCAGCCTCTTAAAAATCGCGATGTCCAGTCGGATTCGACGCAAGACCGTAAGGGGTTAAACGATGCCGTCGAGGCACGGCTCGTGTCCAGGCTCTTCTATCGGACAGGGAGGTGAACGGGGCTAAATATGCACACGCGGACGCGGATATAGAGGTCCTTAATGTACTTTCGATGCTCGTAACAGCGAGTAAGAGGAAAAACGCGGTTACCAAGGGCTTCCTCCTCGTGGCTGAGGACCCGAAGGACGCATCGAACCAAGAGCGCGCGAACGGAACAGAGACGAAGATTCCTTCTCGTATTTAATCCTTCCCTTCGCGGTCGCGTATACCTTATACGATTTTCATGTAAATGCGACCAGGTAATGAATAATATTTAGCGACAGGGACTGGGAAATAAATATTCATGTTTACGCGTGGCTCGCGCATACCTATTTATGGGCGGACGCGCCGTTTGACGATGTTGGTTCACGCGTGTGCGTGCAATTTTGATGGCGGATGACACACGGCTCCCATCAAACGGCCGTGTGCACGTGTGTTTGCGATCGTTTGCACAGGTATCCGTGTGCGTTCGTGATACACGTAAACGACGATATCCGTACAGGTGCACGGGTCCGTTGTGTTTGCAGGTGGATTCGCTTGTACAGTGTTCATTTGCGTATCGATACGTTTGCACGGACGCACATTGGCGCGAGGCCGACGTACGACCCGTCGATGTGTACTTAAGGGCGCGTGCGTGCGAATAATTCTTCCGACTTTCAGGATTGTTTGTTAAACGAGTTCGCGGTCGTCTGCGAACTTCCGAATGGACGCGCGTGGGAAGAAATTGTCGAGCAGATCTGGACAAGATTTAGTTTTGTCTACGAAAAGGGCACGTGTTCAGAATTTTCCAAAAAAGGCTTATAGAATTTTGAGAAATTTCGAGTTCAAAGGATACATTTCAACCGTAAGTAATACAAACAATACAAATAAAGCAAAATATAACATTTTGAAGTTTCGTTTCAATTCCCATCATTTGAAGCATACGAGAGATCGGAAAGATTGACAAACGCACACAAGCATCCACAGTTCCCACCGATAGCTTCCTCTGAACGCATACATACATAATAATACTTAATGGGTAGACATAAAATTTCAAGTCTCCATGTGGAAAACCCTTTAGTTAAACACGTGGAGACAACCTGAAGCGAAACGCTGACATAACTCGAACCTCGTAAGGGTTGAAGGTACGGGTGGTAGCCTGAAGGGGGTGGCTGTGCAGGGATTAATCGTCATCTTTCGACGCGCGTTTATCGTAACGGCGACGCAATACGGAAGAGTGTCGTGTCACGAGATTTCATCAGTTTTATGGACGACGGATAATGGGGGGAACGACGTATCGCGGTTCGGTGAATTCCTCGGGAGGGGTGGCTGTGTTTCCGTCCCTGACGAGGCGGGAGTTCACAATGGGAGAGGATTTTCGAGGCGATAACGCCGATGAAAAATGTATCGCGCGAAGATGAAAATGCATTGTAACGATCCGACGGTTGGTCGAAGCGACTCCCATTGTCTAGCGAAATAGGTGACGCTGTTCTCCATCGCGAGGCACTGGGAGAGGGGTTGGCGTGCTTGCAACTACCGAAGCTTCGTTCCGATTGAAAAACTCGCCTCTTCGTCGTGACGACGAGACGTACGGGAACGCCGCAGACGGTAAAATCTTGGCAAATATTTAAATGCATCGAGAAATGTACCCGGGGTGTCTGTAGACGCGTCTCGCGTGAAATGGTTGCGCGACAGTAGCAGACGCTTTCAAACGTGATTGAATTTCATATTCTTTGACTTCTTTGTTTTATGTGTCTCTTTTTAATGATAATAAGGTCTCGTGGTTGTTCTGATTTGACAAATTGAAATGTTTAAGCGATTCTGTAAACGAAAAACCATTTCAACCCTTATCGATTTTTTGTGTTAAAGGAAAATGAATGCAATGTGGAATATAAACATGTAACTTATTGTATTCTTAAATGTATAACTTTGAATATTTATAGTATTTTGACTAGCCTGAAGATGAATTGGACAAACTTTAACAAGGTGACCCTCAAATGACCTTGACTACGAATGTTTATGTTTATGGAACGCGACGTTCTGACCAGACACTTTGGAAACTACTGGCAATTTTCCGTCAATAACACGAAAGATTTAAAGAAAAATTATATCATTCATGTATACCAGAATACATTTTCGTACTTCATATATTTTCATTTATAATAAAATTTAACATTACAATTAATTGCATTACAGATTTAAATCGTGTGAAAAGAGAGAAATACTCAATTTTTAATCTTGTATAAAGGAGTTCTTAAATCTTCTTCGTCAAATGTTTATACCTTTCCTTTATGCCACTACACTCGTTCTTCCCTCGACATCTTCAATTGAAATACACAAATAAGTAAATAAAATCCTATATTCCACGCCTGTGTCCTGCCCCATTTGATCAGAAACACGAAATTACAGCGATTTTGGAAGCAACGGAGACCTGATCGTCCATTACCAATTAATTGCGTGGCGTTAACACCCCGATAACCATCTACGACCATATTTGACGTTTGATTTCGCCTACGTCGACAAAAACGAATCCTCGTTGAAACGCCCAGATTCGTTTCGGTGATTCCAGTGAAAAGAAACACCGAAATGGAATCGCGGTGGGCGCGCGGCCACCGAAACGCGTTCTCGAAAACGATCGAAATTGCGACCGCCAAACCGCGGCGCAGCTACTCCGCAAATTAGAAAACCGCCATTACGTATCTATTCCAGGGAATGTGGTAAAAAAATAAAAACGTGTCCAGTTTTGTGAGATTGCGCGTTTTTTTTTTTTTTTTTTATATTTTTATATATACTATAAAGAGGAGTAATTGCTCACACTTTGAGTTTAATTTTCAGTTTAGGTCCACGCCATATATTAGCAGGGATTGTATAAATCGACTAGCTTTGGTCGTGAACAATTCGTCGAATAGAAGCTTGCATAGTTTCCGTGTATGTGCAAATTGAATTTGAATTTGAGATTTGAATCCACTCAGTATGTAATAATATTTAAAAATGTTGAAAATAAAGTTCATATCCCAATATCTGCACAGTAAAATAAATGAATATTTAGATTTAATTTCTGTAGGTACGTCTACAAATATCTAGTCTAGTTATCAATAATTAAATACAGAGGTACAGAATTCATTTCTACACCTAATACATATACCAAATCGACTTGCTCGATGTCTCCAACGTTAATAAATCAAAACTGGTGGTCCCAATCGTGAAAGTTCTCCGACCAACCAGAGGAAACATCGTATCGAGATGACTGTGGCCACTGGAAACGTGTTTTCGAAAAAGATCGAAATTCTGGCCACTGGACCGCGGTTCCAGCTTCTCCGCAAATTAGAAAACCGGCGTTTCTCCGGCTGGAACGCAAACGGATGTAGAGAAAGGGCGGAACGCAACGACAGAGAGGTGTACGTGCACGTATCGGGTCCGTGGTTTGTGCACGCTCGACAAACTCAACGTGGAAAATTTATGAAATTGACTGAGGCGCGCGTCGGAATACTGAAACGCGACCAGACGGGGCTTCTCTCGTTTACCGGTTTCGCTGTATCGATTTCTGTTTCGAATTCGTTCTCAACCGCGACAGCGTCGATACTCGACGAAGAAACCGCCGGCAGATTTCGAGAATCGCGTCGATTCGCGACTCGAGTTGGATACGAATTTCGTGCACGTCGTCGAACGAATCATATGCATACGTTGCGACGTTAAAGTTTGTTTGAGCTGGTAAAATGGGAAAATATTTTGCGGGATCACGATTATCTGAAGTATGCATTTTGCGAAGTAAAATGTAATTAGATGAAGAGATGGTCATGTATTAGTGATAAACCAAAAGTGGAGCTCTAATTCGCGAAACTTTCGCGAACGACCAAATTGATCCCATCTGATGCTTAACTGTAGTGCTTCGTGTGAATACATAATTATGTACGTACATATTTTGTAGAATAACTAACTTCAGAATAGATACCTTGTTATCGATCCATTTTGCTTAGATTTACAGTAATTCCAAAATTCACTTCAAGTAATCATATTCTACGCAATCCTATATTATGTCCTGGTTTCTTTATATTTCCTGTGTGCATTTAGTCTCTGTTCAAACGTAAAAATAATGTATACTCGTTTCAAGAAAGCCAAGCAAACCATAATCGTGATACACGGGCCGTTACGCAGCATGGTTGCGCAATCATAAGAACAGTTGGCTTATAATCTGAAAATCCGAGTATCACAAAAACGATTAGCTTACGAGTCCAGCCATGCGTTAGCAAATTTATGATCCTTTTTGTGAGCTTTATTGATCAGTTATGACGTTGGCTGCTGCGATATATTCGCTGAAAATCCAAAATCTATTACGCGGCGGCAAGAAGAAGTCTTTCTTGGGGCTGCTCGCGGCCAAGGAAAAATGCGAGGAAGCCAATAACTTATGCCAACAGCAGCTTCACCGCGCCATACAAAACCGTCACTCCGAGTATAAAATGCTCCGCAGACTTTCACGCAAAGTGACATAAATTTTAAACAATTTTGCTCCCAAGAATTTGCCGTCGTTGGTTTTGTAGTACATTATCAAGTTTCGTATCGGCCCACACCAGAGTATATTGCGTAGTTTAAAATTTTTATTTATTAAATGATGGCAAGAAATATGTTCGATAGACTTTATTAATTATCGTGTATATTACTGTCTCGCAGATGATTTCAAATTTTGTCAATTTGAATAAAAATTTACTAGTTGTCTCGAAGCAATGCGATGCTACTGATAAAAATGCATAAACGTATTTATTTTAGCATTCACTAAATAAATTGAGGTATGTTGAATTTTCCAAAGCGTCTCATAAATTTGGACTCTATCAGGCAGCTCCTAAATAATCACAGAGTTTTGCGGGTATAAATATAAAAATTTGGATAACTTAAAACTGAAGTCTAAAATAGTCTATGAGGCTATAAATATGTGTACAGTTCTGGGATATTAAACAAATATATTTATTTCAATTCCATTATTTAATAAATCAAAGTTTCTTGATTAAATCAAATGAATAAATCAAACCACAAAATACATTCTTAGTCTCATAGTATGCATAATTTAATTAATAAAAAAAATGTGCAAGTGCACTTTGCATCTCCACTGTTTCCCATTAGCAATTTTTCGAACCTAGAGTATCACCTCATTTCAATTGTTACTCTAGAGCATAAAATATATTCATGGTTTCATAGTACGTATAATTTAATTACTATATGTAAAAAAACGTGCATGTGCATTTTGCACCCCTACTGTTACACCAAATAAAAAAACTATACAATTTTCCTCCAACAATGTTTCGAACCCAGTTTGTTACCACATTTCAATTGTTATCACCATTCCACAACCGATTCTCGCCTAATTCTAAAATCATAATTTATAGTCCTTTACCTGATCATAATCAACGATTACATCTAACCCAGCCAGGCAGCCGTTGACGCCAGCCGTAGTGTTAAATTCTCTGCCCAGAGTTCCAAAGCGCATACCACCCTCGCGCGTGTCATTGTTATCAGTGTGTTATCTGCATCGGAGCATCGACATCGATCGTGTCGACCGGCTCTTCAGGTCCATCGCGAGGCAGAGATTTCGTGAATAGGGTTAACCCTTTGGACTCGAGGCCTTCTTTTCTGGTATCTACCAGCAAATCCAGATGCTTTCTGAGCATTCTATTATCACGACTGCTAAGGTTAGATCGACTTCGAAGATGTAGCCCGATTCGTGATCGCAGACTAATTCGAGATTTAAAAAAATCAGGTCACCTTCGTCTCACCGACAATCGTTTTATTGATACATCGAGTTCCAAAGAAATAAAACTTAAACAAACATTATTGCCGATTGACTTGGTGCGTTGGACCTAGTGGCGACCGAGAGTCACCTCTCGAGTGCAAAGGGTGGCTGGCCGACGACGTCGACCAGGTGGCGCCCGAATTACAAGCTTCGCGCAAACTCGTAGCTCCGAGTACATAACGCGCGTAACACGTGAACCAACCACGCTGCAGCAACAACAACAATAACAACGGTAACATCGAAGTTGCACATCGAGTCCCAGGTGGGAGGCAGCTGCCAGGCGGCGCAAACACCTGCTCTTCTTCCTTCCTTCTTGTTCGGGCAGGACCCGTTTCGAGAACCGAAAAGGGGCTCGAGTTATCTCCTCCGCGGGTCTCCTTCTCATCTGGACAGATCCTTCCTCTCTCTTTCGCTGGAGAAAGGGCATCGGAGAGAAACAGCGCCTCCTGCATGCGGGTGCAGACGGCAGGTGCTGCATTTTTCTCGCGCCAAGCCTTCTTCCACTCTGCTGTTATTAGTGGACTTTTCTTCAGCACGAGGCACGGCTGACGCGTGGTCTTGTTTCGTTTCGCCATGCCAGGATACGTCGGGGCGTATTCTGCACGCCTGGTGTCGATCGACGGCTCGATAAAGTCCTGGAGACTACGCCTGATGGAAACGGAACCGAACGATCCTTTCCTTGCGCGACTCTTCGTGTCTTCTTCAAAGACGTTTCCGCGGAGTGTAATTGGCGAAACAAGGGGACGGTTTCCTTTATTGGACTGTAATAGGGGGCGATTAGAGCGTGTGTTATTAATTCTGAAAACCTTTGCGTTAAGTTGGAACGTAGGGACTCGTGCTGCTTTATTTTTAACGGACGTTTGTCCTTAGAAGAATAGTCAGCCATGTGTTACGCAGGGTGTTTCTTTTACGCGAGTAAAAAGAAATGGTTTCACAAAAGATTTTGCAAGTATTGAAATTAATATACTATAAAAGTGACAAAAATAAGAAGCTCTCTGGGACCTTTTCCGTAAAGCTCATATTAACCTGCTTTGCAACAAAATAAGAATTTTGGAGTAACGACATTCTATAGGTCTAAAATAACTTCTTTCGTGGGATAATACTTCTATACTGTCGATATCGAAGGAATAATGCTTTGATGGAGAAATAAGTAAGTAGCAAATTGTATAATGGAAATATTACGTAGACCGAAAAGTAATCAAAGTGTCTTCGACTAGGAAAAATTTTTCAATGAAAAATCGAAGTACTTTTATTTAAAAGGTGTTAGAAAATGATGGAAATTATTTTGTTTATTAGTATTTAAGATTCCTTTAATAAATAAATGATGAGAGAGACCTTCCTTTAAGAAATAAATGAATAAAACGTGAATTACGATCGTGGACCATTTTTTGTGGGAAAAAGAATTTACTCAATATTCGGAAGCAGCCCCACAAAATTGCCTCGATGTTGCTAATCGCACGCAGTGAAATTAATAGTCGGAGCGTGAAGAGTCGAATTCGTTCCGCTGTCTTATACGCGACGGAGCGCATTACTCATTTCTTCCGTTGCACGAAGGTTCTGAGTTAGCAGGTTTCGCAAACCGAAAGGACAATATCTTCCTACCTCCTCCCATCGTACGTTTGCACGTGCTCTTTCTGTCAGCAGATCGACAAGGGAAGACGACATCGCGTTCCTCATGCGGGCAGAAAGCAGGTGTCGCGGTACATAATTCCCTTACATCATCCTCTTCGCCTTACCATCCTTGTTACGGGTCTTCCTTTCCATTATTCATCGCGAGTGCTGTGTTCTCTTATCAACACACGCTTCTTTCACGTCGCGAATCTTCAAAGACAGCTGGACAACCCCTTATCCCGCAGCACTAGCAACCAGTCTTTAAAACGATCCACTGCGAGCAACAAGACAGTTTTTCGTAATTAACTATAAGTTAAATCAATCCCTCGTTTCGATACTCGAATAAATAGTCTGGACGCCAGGGAACAGGGCTCCTTTAATGAATCGAGTAGCTGGAGGGTTTGTTCTCTTTACTTTTGTAATTTTAAAATTTGTATTGTTTGCTGGAGTTGAATTACATAATCTTAGTTTAATTACAATTTGCTGCACAATCGGTAGTCTCAGTCGATAGTGTATTTTCAAGCATTTTATTTAAACGTTTCGATAATTTTATTTCGAGCTCCTCTTCAACGATATGAAATTATTCACTTTTTGAATATATAAATGTTACTATCCAGATTATTGTAATTATTATTTCTTTTAATCCTTGCACTATATTTTCATTTGTGCACATGAAGAAAGAACAGTTTTTCTACAATACTACACTACTAAGATTTGTTTTTTTTTTTTTATTTCTTTTCCATACTAATTTTAGTCAAAGTTAACCCCAAGAATTAAATTACATTAGTACGAGAGAAAAAAGTAATTCAGGTCTGAAAGGGATAATAATTCCACAAGAAAAATAAAAAATTACCCAATTTCGAACGTGATGGACCGTCTACACCATGAAAGCTGGATTCAAAAGTCGTGCGGTGTCCCGAGGAGGGAGATCGCTGCAAGAAAATGCGAAAGCTCGACACTGGACGATCTCGTGGCTCAATTTCGTTGGTAGGAGCGAGAAAAAGTGCATTATAGGCCGGCACAGCAGTCAAGCAGCGTCGTTTCTTCTTCCACTCGGTTTCGTGTTCGCCTTGGTGGTCGCCGTCGCCTGTCTTTGTTTATCCAATGGTTAACCCTCTTCTTTCCGGTCCAACCATAGCTTCCACGTGGCTTGAGCGCCGTCTGTATAAACGAGCACGCGCCACCACCTGCTTCTTATTATCCCCACCCTCAGGCTGCAACCGGCACCCCGGCCTTCCTGCAATCCACCCTGCAGCCGGCGTTACTTCACGCGTCGTTTTCCCTCCCCGTTTCCTTACGTGTCCCTATCACCCATGTTTGACACGCGACGCTTTTCTTTTTATACGCCTTGTTCCGTCGATTACGCAATTCGACACATTTCTTAGGACTACTGGGATGATGCATAATTATCCAGCATTTTCATAAAACAAGAAGTTGAAGAATGCGACGAAATATAGACAGTTATGATTATATCGAGTGCTTGACACTTATATTTAAGATTTTTCGAAAACTGGAGTTGATCGACTCGGTCAGTGAACGGCTCAATTAGAAGAGTAACAGTTTTGGCAGAGTAACAATTAGTGAAAGTCAGTGGTCGAGAGTGATTAGGTGATCTTTATCATCATTTTAACAGGTTGACTGCCAGACAAATATTCTTGAAAATCTCTGCTGGGAATAAATATTATTCAGACTATCAGAGACTGCATAATCAAACATTTATCGTGGAAATATTTCGTAACTTCGTCAAAATTCATAACTTTCGCTGAAATTCGTGTTAATCTAAATTCTTTCTCTATATCTATAAAAATATAAATTTGCATAAATATCGACAGCCTAATTAAAATATAACAGAATCACGAAACTCCTTCTCTTGACAGATTTGGTCTGCGTATAGATTTCCATTAGCTCCTAAGCAGAAGGCAAATAACCATTCAGCCCTCTAAAGCACGAGGCCTCTAAGCTACAGCTTATTCAGCTTCCGCCTAAACTGGCCTGCTTCTCTACTCCCACGCCTAAGTCATCATCGAACGGCGTGCATCTCCTTTGTATGCATTAGCTCAGCGCGCTCAACGCCTTTCTTGCAGCTTATTTCTTTCCCCGTTTCGCCAGAATTTCTCTCCCGTTCGAAGGCAGACGGGAGCTAATTAGAAAGGAAAGTATTCCAACGGACAGCGTATCGTTAAAGTTGTAATTAGTTTCGAGGGCATCTCCATGAGGGGAAGTTCGTCTTGCTTCATAAAAATTCATCGCGTCTGCCGATGGACGAACAATCTTTCGCGTCGATAGTTCTACGCGCGACATTTCGCGCACAAAAGGACAGGGTCGCTTTGCCTGGCGTTGAATTCTCCGAATAGAACGCTTTGATTAAATTTCCGCGAAAGTTGGAACGCGAGGCAAGTGGCAAGCGAATGGCACTAGATGAACGTACTGTGTCTACCTACTCGCCGTGTGTCTACCATCTATTTACCTACTTACTAATTGCCACTTTGCTATGTCAACGGAGCGCCCTCGTCGCCACCGTTAAAAAGCCTTTCTGTCGCTGCATCAGCCGCAAAACGTGGCCCTCTGTACCTGTGCGTCGACTAATCGCGTCAGAAGACACGCTTCGAGTCGATGAAAGCGTGCTTGCTGCTGTGCACCTCGAAAATGACGAGCCTTGAAATCAACCGATCGAATTAGAGTCCTCCGCAACTGTTGCTTTGAATACGTGGCTTAATAGTTCGTCTAAAGGAAGGCCTCGAGTACTCTCGTATGTTTGCTAGTTTTTGTTTCTTTCAGATGAAAATGCAAGTTAAATGTTAGTCTGTTTTATATTATTTATATTATTAAGGTTCGTATAAACCTGCTTTGCAACCAAATAACAATTTTGGAGTAATGGAATTCTCTAGCTCTACAGTAACCTCTTTCATAACATAATACTTACAGTCATATTCACATAAGTATTCGTACCCTGTATGTCTTTTGAAGAAATTTGTCTAAATTAAATGACAGGTTTGATGTTTCCGAAGAAATGTATTTTTTTTTATAGATATCTACACGATTAAATTTTACGGTTGTGTGTATCTGTAATGAAAAATTTATTTGGAAACATCAAATCTATTATTTAAGTTAGAATACTTATAGGACTGATTGTGTTACAGTCGAAATCGAAGGTATAATGTTTCGACTGTATTCTTATGACATTATTTTCAGTAATATCGGATTGCAGTAAATTGTTAGTCCATTAGTCGCATCAGAAGGTAAACGTCGGTTCGTTGAAAATATACTGGGCTTTGTGCTAATCGAAAATAAAGCGCTTCGAAATCAATGAACAATTAAATTAGTCGTCGCGTCCTGTGGAGTAATCGAAACGTGAACAGAGATAATCGTGGGGCTGGTGAACTACTCGCTTCGGGCTGGAGGCATTGTTAACAATGACGTTAGCGATGACGTTCAATCATTGAATGAGCTATTCGAAATTAGGTTGACGGCTTGCTTTGTAATAATTATAATTCATAATCATTGAAGGCTGATCAAGCTTTGTTTGAATGCCATTCCACACTAAATCGATCTCTTTCGTAGTCGCTCGCAGAAATTTTATTGAAACTGAAGTATGTTGGGATCCATGTAAAAATGAACGGGCTTTAAGTAATCGTTTTACTTTGATTTCGCATTATTCGATTACTTTACATTAATTGAAATTTTCTTTCTTTCTTTCTTGTAATAAATTTCCATTTACAGATCCTACGCGTACAAGTAAATATTTTAAAAACTCGACTCACAACATTATCAAACTTTCGTTAATAATTATGTATTTGAATTAACATTATTTTCAGACAATGTCTTTCTTAATAAAGATATTTGAATGTCCTGATTTAAATAGACCATCCTGTATAAAATGGTCTACCACAACGCAGTTATTAATAATAATTAAACTAAATAAACCCTGAATACTATTACCAGTTTCAATTTGTATTAATTAGCATAACGATCTTGGAAATATGGTTTCCCACTCTTTGGTAAAGTATCCGAAGACACGAATACTCAGCTTGTTATCCTGTTTACTCTCTCAAATAGATCTGGCTAAGAATGCGTTGAAACGTTGCGTTTTCACTTCCGAAGGAGAAATACGAGCTGTGTCAATAATTGTGGTGCGCTGCACGTAACAACACAATCTAGGATATTATTTCTACCACCCACTGCATGGAATACAAACAGTGTCATGTATTATCGTCTTCGCTCTTCGTTGATTGTAACCTCGCCACCGACATCATAGCACCTCAAATTCTGCTTCAAGTAAGTACATAGTACACTGTATCAACATCTGCTGCTACAACCGCTGAACACATTCCGAGCAGAAACTTTATACACTTTGCCATGACGCGTGTTCGATAGCTTGTATCGCGTTTGAGTAATCTGGTTGCTCTGTGATATAACATTATATATACATTTTGTCGTCTAAGATCTTAAGAGAGTACAAACAAAATTTCAAAATTCCTTTGAACTCTTTTGCTTTGGAATATGTTTGGTGAGTTTGATAATCGAGGTCCGAATGATAGGGCTCATGATTTACATCTAAGATTTTACATCCGCCACTGGCTGCAGGCGTCTCTGTATCGAATCTTTATGCAAAGTGCGAGGGGTCTAAGGGGTAGAAAACGTGTTACGGAATCGAACAACGAGGCGAGAGGCAACACACCTATTAATATCATTGTCTTTGTCGCGTGGAACGTGCTAGGGGGGCGAGGGTCGAAATTGCCCCTTGAAATATTCAGCAGTCTGGCCTTGGACCGAGAGAGCTTCGGCTGAAGGGTTAAAAACGCAAGGGTTAGCGGTGTTCCACGTTCCACGGAACGCAGACCTTGGAGAACGTCGTCAGCGTCGAGGAAGAGAAGGGTGTGAACATTGTTTGTCGTAAGAGACGCTGCCGTCCCTTACGTGACTCTATCTCTGACGCCCAACAGCCGACAGCTCGCACGAGAGCTTCTTAATTATCAGGCTATAAATAAAAGTGACGCGAAAATACGAAAAAGGGGTAATTAATTCTCTACAGCGGCGTCGCGGGCTCGCCTAGCTGTGCTAGATGGGCTACCGTCTTATAATTATAGTAATATCTCGCTTAAAGATAAAATCGTAACATGAATAATTAATCAACCGAGTCCTCCTTAGGACTTTTTGCATTTCTTCAGGTTGAGAAGTCCGTTTTCGCGAGCTGGCGACTGCTGGAGAAGTCGAGAGCTCGCTAATCGAACTTCGAAGCGGTGTTGAATATAAAGAAAGTATCGGAAATTGTTGAAATAATAACGACGTACTGGCATTTCGATTATATCGTAGAAAATCAATCGTTCCGCGATGGGCTAAACTTTACCCGCTCCCCTTTTATTTCACATGCAAAACGAATCGCGCGGATCGTTCGGCGATGCGAATTTGATCGTTTCATCGATTACGGTACGGATTAAATCGTTTTCTCCTGGTCAGTTTATTCCACGGACTTATAACGAAACACAAAACACCGGCGTATTAATATTTCCTGATGTCGTCTGAGGAAACTCACATAAACATAGAGGAACTTAAATAGGATAAAATAATCTGGATATATACTTTTATTGAATGCAATCATTAAATTTATGAATACATACGTTTCATATACATTTACTAGTACAAACAGCACTAAACTCCTTGCAGAAAACTGAAAACACCAAATAAATTTGTAAATGACTATTAATTGATTTAATAATATTCTACGAAAATATTTCATTGAACGAAACCACTACTTCCAAAAGAGATCACAATTAAACCTAAATGTTGACAGGCATAAAATAAATATTGCACTTCTTTCTGACACTTAAATGACATTACATAATTGACGAGATCTAGATCCTTCACCTCGCCGCGGAGTCTAAAAGCGAGATCTATTGTATTAGTCGAAGATGTCGAAAACGAACGAGGCGGACCACTTAGCGGTATGAATTATTTTGGCTAAATTTCGAGGTTAATCTGGCGAAATCCCCAACGGTGACGCCGTCGCGAAACTAAGAAAGCTATAGATTACCCACGTGTGCACGTATCCGATACTGTCAAACTATAGACCAAGTGCATTAGCGTAAATCATCGGAAAGTATAGGCCAACTAGTCTCCCCGAGCATGGGCGGCTGCACGAAACGAACGCGAGTCCTCAAGGCTCGATCCAAGTTGAAGATCGTCGCGATCGAGGGAACGTGGCACGATCCGTGTCGCACCTGAAGCACGGGAACGTGTTTATAGCACCTGTCGATGCTCGTACGCAACGCCAGAATATGTATTTCACGCTGACAGATGCGATGTTTCGATCCGTCGTAAATAAGTTCTCGCAGTAACGCTGAAAGCGTATACTGCAAAAATAATACGTCTCGGGCATTTTATTTAGTCCTTGCAAAGTAACTCCCATAACTCCTTGCATAAAGTTTACGACACGTGAGATTAGAGTCCTCTTCGATTTAAGTAAGAATTATGAAAGGAATTTTGTCTCGATTTATGTTATGATTGCTTCGAGAGTTCAATTATATATGCAGTTTAATTGTGATTGAATATGTGATCAGGAATGCTAATATTTTTTTTTAATATGAATTTAATGAATGAGTCGCATCAAGTACGTGGTTATTCGCGACAAACAAGATGGATGCTATAAGATTTTAATAAGTCTTGAACTCATCTATTTTGTATAAAGTGAATAATCTTAAATAATGTAATAGAACTATCCTAAAGGCCTTAAGTAACAAGGATATTGATAATAAATGAAATATATTTTTTAACCCAGAAGAAAGGAGGTCTCAATTTTCACAAGATTGTTTATTATCTATGAAAGTAGAGCGAGAACATTCTTCCTCGTTTAAATCGTTCCAAATGAATTCTATGACCTGCTTTTTCTCTTCATTCAGCTCATTTTTTATGGTGTGTACACAGCTTGTGTTTGTCTTTTCACGTTTTTAATTAAGTCGACGGAGAGATATGGATCTTTTTTCCACTAGGCATTTGCTTACGTTCACTGTCAAGGATTTAATTATGCTTTCGATCAGAACAGGATTCATGATGGTAAGATGGATGGTAGATTCTAGGAGCTACTTGACGTTAGAACGAACCAAGATGTGACATCTGCTTTTTACCTCAGAACGCGAGTCCTTCAATTTTCAATAGATGTTCAAAGTGGGAAAACGTAAGTATCACTTTTCACTCATTCTTTTTCTATTAAAAGAAAGTTCGTCGGGGTACGAGTTAAATGACAGTTAACGGGCTATCTACAAGGGATAAAGGCAAGATTCGAGGCAGATTTCAAATGTCCCAGTAGAACGAAAGTTTCCACCAGTGCACCGCTCGAAGTTCTCGAAACGCATAAACGTTTCATTTTCCATTGAAACTTCGAAAGTCAATTCGAAGTTTGGAACGTAAACCTATGACTTTTCTATTGGCACACCGCTGAAGATAAATTAGAGTACTTAGTTCTCGTATGCGAATAGACTTATTTTTCGATCAATTAATTCATTGGTAAAATAAGTTTTATAAAGAAAAAAGGAAATCTCCATATTTTAGTATCTCCAATTATTCTGTTTCGTTTTAGAACTTGAAAAGAATGTGCACAGTAAAATTTTTCATCCCCCAAGTCTTTCAAACCATATTCCCCTTTTCAAGGTTATCGTCACCAGTTCCTGGAACTCTAACTCGAAGAAAAATTGATTCTCCTGCCTCGACGAACACCTATCAACATTTATTCACCCAACTACGATACACTCGTTCGATTCGCAACTAACAAAGAATATCGAAGACAACCCAAACATTAAATGGAAACGTCGAATAAAATATTAACCAAATTCTTAGAAGTAGCCGAGAGGATTCCCAAGGCAAAGTGCGTTATTTCCGAGGAATCAGCAGAAAAGAAAAATTTACCCTCGGCTTCAATAATCGACCTCCGTCGTCCCCCTTATCGACGAAGCTCTGGAACATGCTATTACTTTGCGATTACTGTTCGCGCGTCAGCAGAACAATCGCGTTTCCAGTCTTTGGCCGATGATTCTCGTCAGAAGCCCGGCCATTTCAGCCACCCTCGCGACGCGTTGGATCGGCGTCGCGACGACAGAGGGAGAGAGAGAGAGAGAGAAAGAGAGAGACGCGCAGAGCGTCGACCGGTGCCTCTGTCAGCGGAGCAGGCACGGTTGTCGCGATCGAGGGTGCAACGAAGATCGATATTGCACCTGGAGCCAGCGTAGCACGCTCGACGACGGTTCGTCGTACTCTGTTCTAGACGATGCAGCTCATAGGCGGTCGCGCCGTAAACCCTGGGACGGGCTTGGGAGCATGGGAGACCCTTTAGGGTAGGGCAGGGGTAAAGAACCTTCTGGCACGGGTAGGACCTTCCAGAAGGTTCTCTACCCCTGGAAGGCTCATTTAATTCCTTGGATTTTTCATGGGACTGCGTATTTCAAGTGTAAACAGTTTTGATGAAATTATAAAGAGATCGCTTAGGATAGGCCAGGGGTAGAAAACCGTTCCCCCCAATTCTCAAATCTCGAATTAAAGATGTAATTTTCGAACTGAATCTAATCTTAGTTAGAATTCGTGGCAGTAGAATGCTAACAAAGCATCTCGAGTGGCTGATAGATACCAAGAAAAAGAGCCTCGAGTGGAAAGGACCACCAAATCATAAACTGTTCAAGAAAAAACCCCAAACCAAATATCCCTGCCAACTATCCCCTGTAAATTCTAGGTCTCTCGAGTTTAAAACCCAGGCCAAATAGCTGGTCTGGCCCGCCCTGTGACGGGACTCCGCATTATGCAATTGCCTCACATCATTAACAAAATACTGGGCTCAATGTTACGCTGAGCGTTAGCTGGGTAGCTGAAAGTGGTGGTTGCGCGTGCAACGCCGCTGGCTGATGTTACCATTCCCGATGGCTGCCGGAGAAAGAGGAACAGGAGACGTCGGAAGAGGGGTGGACGAGCTGCCAGCGGAGGAGGACGCGAAGAGACACGGGGGATGGTAGGGAATGCCTGGATACTGACACGGTAGCCGCTCCATTCACTGGCTCTCTCTCCTGTATAACCGTCCTTGTTGCTCTTCCTGGTCTCCACGTTTCCATCCCGTTCCCTCTTCTATCCAACGTCGATCTCTCCTCTCCCTCGCCCCTTCGTCATGCTTTTTCTCTCCGTTCCTCCCTGTTCATCTCTCTCTCACTCTCTCTTTCTGTCCGCCAGTTCGATCTGCCCGTCTCCGTCGTTCCATCTCGCAGACATAATATCGACAACTGCTCCCGCGAGCGTTCATCTCGCATTCGCTTGTACCGGGTATTGTATCACGTGATATTTGCGAACAGTGTTGCATCGCGAAGAGGAGGAGCACTGATACGTGTAATCTACCGCAGGGTTCGGGCCCCGAAGAGGAGAATGATTTGTTAACAGGCAGGGATCGAGATCGAGGCCTGGGTCGTTTACCTTTCGGAGGCCTCAGCAATTCGGCATTCCATCAGGAGCCATGAGAGCGTTTCAAAAAGATTCCTCTTTGTGGGATGGGTAACATTTTTGGCACGACGAGGAATATCCCCGGGGGGGTGGTCTCGAAACTGCTGAAGGAACTTATCGATAAGGATTAGCCAGGAGATTCCTGTTTCAGGCGTGACGCTATTAATTCGACGTTTGAACTCTGGGTCTCTGGAGACCCTGGTCTTTCAGCACTGGCTGAGACCCAAAGTCTCGATTCAATTCGAGTAACTCAGAACGATCCGGGAAATAATAATTGCTGTAAACAGATTATTGGTCATTTCTTTAACGTAGATAATGAGTACCTGATCTCAAAGACGATGCAGCTTCACTTATTTCTCCAATTAACAAGTCTTAAACAAAACACAATAATATTATTGTTTATTCCAAAATTACTGCTTATTATACAAACAAGAGTTTTTTCTATATTATATATAGGATTTATGAAATAATGTGGGGATCTAACAGCTAAATTAGCTTCTCTTGAATAGAAAAATGAAGAATATAGATCATATCCACGTCTAAAAGGAAAATAATCCTGATGATAGTTATTGTGACTGAGAAATTCATCAACCTGAAACATTTCAGGGGCTCATCGTAGCCAGGCGCGATAAGCGAGCGAGCCAGCCGGTTGTAAATTAAATTTCTATCGATACACTCGATTAAATCGATCGATTAAGAGTTCACGGTTGACACGATCATTAATTACGAATCTCTCGGCCGCAGGGAGGCGACGTGTTGCGAATATAATGTCGCACGCGCTCACCACTTAATAACGCTCGCCGACGTAATTAGATTGTCGGCTAGCCTGTGGCAAGATTGGCGCGCGTATTCATCTGCATTTTGAAGCGAGTCCTCCGTAAACAATGACTGAAAACGCATTGTGGTCATCCCCTTCGCTGAAGTAAAGCACAACCACCGGATCATAAAAGACCAGGTATTGTTTTTTTAAAAGCTGTCGATTAACCCTTGAGTGCTCCAAGTTTCAAATTTGACACCGGGTTTGTAAATCGAATCGTACACTCGCAATTGGTTTGTTTTTAATATTTGACTCTCTAAACGCATATTTTCATCGCATAATATTCGCAAATTAGTATGAATGAAGAAGCACCCAGATAACAGGGCTTAATTAACCACGAAAACATCGAAACCGATCTTACAGCCGGACGACAAAATCGGCGCAGAGAAGAAAAGAGGGATCGGAGAGAACGCGCGTTAAATCGCAGTTACGATTAGCAGCCCTTTTAGCGGCGGATCTCGATCCTCGTCGTATGCGTGCGCGCGCTAATTAATCCCGAACACACCTGAACCGCCGCCGCTGCCGTCAGAGGGGATGAAATAATTCACGAGGCCCAATACGGGGGAGCTTGAAACGACACCCCAGCCCCTGCACCCTCCAACTGGTTCCCATAGTTTTCCTCTCCTCGTCGCTCTCATCTTCTCTCGATTTCTCTGTCCTGCTTCTACATCTGCCAGGCCCAGGTCCCCAGTCGTCTGGGTTTGGCTCGATCCCTTACATATGCTGCCTTTGGTCGCCAACGATATTTACGAGCGAATCGCTCGGTCGCTCGCATCGTAATTACTGGTAATTCGCTAATCGATACGCCGCGCCACGATAGCAGGAATCCGAAAAAGGTTAAGTGTCTCCTTTGGATTTCGGTGGAATAAAAATCGTTTTGGAAGTGGGACGTGTTATGATTTTAAGATTAAGCGTTCTAAAATTGGAGCGTTTTGGGATTAAACCATTATAAATTGGAACACTTCGATATAAAATCGAGATAAAATTCAGGCTGAAATCGAAACAGTGATGATGTCGAAGCATTCCATCCAAGGGACACGAGTCACCATCCATTGTGGGATTGAAGCGATATATCTTTGTAACAATATGACATCGACAAATTCTAGCATGATAGCACTGAATTATTTCATGATTGAAGAATTCTAGAGTTTATGAATCGGCACATTTTTATATAAAATCGGTATGAAATTCAGACTGAAATCAAAACATTCCGAAGCATCTCATACAACCACCTCGTTTCCTCGTTAGCCAAATACCATCAGTTCTCCACTACAACGGTACATACTACGCTAGTAAGCATAATTGATCGTATGCCACCGAGAGGAAAAGGATACACGGAATACTTCCAAGAAAGGAACGAACAGGAAGCTGCGGAGTGCAGAAGAAGACGAGGCTTGCATTCTGCTGTTTTCCCGTTGCATCCGCACCCTCTCGCCCCCTGGAATGACTGCGGTTTTCGGTGCGGATCCGCAAAATAGGACGGAGCCACCCTCTTTTCGAGAGGGCACTCGCCGAGAGAGACGGAGAGAGGTGGCGGCTGCTCTGGCGCAACCGAGAGGAGAGAGAAGGTGGATGAACCGCACCGGAGGTCGGTGAATGGCGAACCCCGGGAGGGGATAGGAGCATCGACGGCGAGAAAGAGATACGAGGCGACGTAGGAGGGATGAACGGGGTGGAACGGAGATACGCGGAAGGGTTGCTGGATGCGAAAAGGGACGTGCGACGTCCTGGGAGTCGCGAGGACGGACATTGCGAATGTTTTCCGCTATTATTTCAACGGGACAGCGCGACGAAACGTATACGAGCTGTTTAAAAAAAAAACCATTTAATATTTGTATGGTACATAGGACACACTGTACCGGGTAAAAAAGCTTTAGAAAACATAGGTCGAAAGGTCAACCGTTTCTGAGATATAGACACTTTTGATTGTTACTACCATAATTGACCAATTATGTTATGGACGGTAGTACCGAATTTTCGATGCTTGATGAAGATTTTTCACGATTTTTCATGAATTTATCTTAAAAATTGGAAGTTTCTGGACAATCCAATACAATCGCCGATCCACAACTGATTCTCAATGAAATCTACTGTCAGCAGTCGAATAAACATCAAGATCAGAAGCTTTTTCACTCGGTACAGTGTATCCTACATACCATATAAATATTCAATATTTTTTTTTAACACCCCGTATAGAAAAGGCAAGAAATCGCGAACAATGCCGATCTACTCCTTCGTTCACCACCAAGAGAGACCGATGGCCGTGTGTAAATAGGTTGAAGGGGTTTGGAACCGCCGGGGGAGATTCCAGCAGACGGCGACGCGCAACGTCCGTGAACGTGGTGTCTTCGACGCGGGCACCGATTAGGGGAGTCCCGGGCTCCGGCTTGATCAGAAAATTATATAATCCTCGGGGACGCAGTTTGCGTGGCCGTTCATGCGCGGTGTTCTCGTAATTTGATTGCAACGACGACGACGTCGACGACGACGAGAACTCGTAATATCGTGAAAGTGTGTATAGACGCTGTGTAATTTCGTTCCCTGTGGAATGTTTCGGCTAATGCAACGTTTATTTATTCATTTCGAGATGAAAGAGGGTTTTCATTTGTACGGAGATATTCAGTTTGTGCCGAATCGAGGGATTCGACTGTGCTGGTACATTCCATGCGAGTGTTGTGCCGAGAGTAGATACGTAAATAGCTTTCGTGGCAAAATTGTGACACAAATATAAAGTAACCGAAATTAGAACAATTCGATGGTTTATTATACAGTTAGGATAGCGCTAATGAGAGAGATCTTTATTCTTTCTAATAATAATTAAATGTTGAGGAATATTGTCTGAGCTTGATAAAGGACCAACAATATTAGTCCAAACGTTACTAAATACCGTATACATGAATTGTTCTTATTTCTAAAATGAAAATATAAATACAATAATTGTCTAGTAAATGAACTATGCTAAATGGCGCTTTTTAAAGTACATGTTTTAAATATGCGACACGTCGAGAATTGCCCTCTGCGAAGACAATTACGTCTCCAATAAATTGCATAATTGCTGGCGACATTTGGGACTTAAAAATAAAAGAGTTACCAAAATTACGTGGCGCTTCGTCCGGTTTTGCTCGCGAAGTCAGTAAATCTGACCCCGTGAATTTTGTCTCGCAATTAAATGCAAAATTAGGCAGACTTGCTTTGGAGTGTTCAAATCAAATATTGAACAGCTAGCTAACGTTCTTATCGGCGAACGTCATGGTGAATACACGAAATCTTCTCCTCTCAACCGGGCCACTAAATAAACAAAAATTGGGTCAATCTGGTGTTTCATTATTCGATCAGAAAAGTGCAATATCCTTATTTAATAACGAAACATCAGGTTCATCTAATTTTCTGGAGTTTATATCATTTTTAAAGAAAAATGGTATTTGATTTTTATAAAGCGTTGAATTGAAAAATTTAATTGTGTCGATATATTCCATGAATTATGAAATTGTTGTATTTGCAGCTTTCTCGATGTCAAATAATTTTTACTTTTCGAAGCATGAATATTCATGATATACCTGTTTTCATTGCTATAAAGAAAACAAATAAATAACAAGAATTATAAATAAAGGGTGAAGGATTAAAGAAAGGAAATTAGATTTAATAAATACGTTTCTATGTTGGCATTAGATTAATAGAAATTATACAATTAAATAACTATATACCTAATAGGACAAGATTTTTGTTGGAGAAATTTTTACCTAATTGTGATGTAGTAAGGCAAAATTTTCATTGAAGTATGAAATATTGATTAGACATGACTTTGCATTGTAGCAACTGTTAGACTCCCTTATAATCTGTGGCAAGATGAACAATGGTTAGAGTTAATAGTAGATCTGCATAACAAGACTTGAAAGGAAATCTGAACTGTTTTAGTACGGTGCTCGATTAAATAATATATGTACAAGGATATGATAACAAATTGAGGTATCCTTCGATAAGAGGAGGAGCGCTCTATAAATACATATCCTTTTCACGTAACAGAATATAATGCAGGTTCGTACATCAAAGGTTCTAGTTTGCACAGGTAAAAGAAAGTATACATTTATGGTATAAAGAAGAGGTGCATCGATATCACTTGTTCACCTACTCTTTAATAGCACCGACATTACAAAATGGAAGATTCTGATGTAAGGGATGATTCCTCCCTTAAATTCGGAAAGTGGGATCAACGAACAAATAAGTTTTATACAAATGTTAACACTAAATTCCTGTTATTTACAGAAATGTTTATTGTCCAGAAATGATCACAATATTTTCCTACACGAGTAGCAGTATTGCTACTTGAACCATGCAGGATCCACGACCTTCGCAAAGCTATCTGGTCGCCAATCGCCCTCTCGTGGCTTCCTCGACTGTAACGGAACCGCGACGTTCGATCGCGTCTCCCCTTTCGTACTTTCGGTGAAAAACGTCTCGACCTTCATTCGATTAAACGGTTATTCATAGCGATGAAACCAATCCAGTGATATCGATACGTATCGGTTCCCAGGCATTGTGCTTGGGGGTATCGAACACGTACGGAAGTGAGTTCTTATTTGTGGAGACTTCTTGTAATATCGATACAATTCAAACATCGAATGTCATCCGGATCTCAACGAGGCAGTCGTTGGTCCACTTTCGAGGGAATTTTTATTTATGTACTTGTTCAGGGACTTGTTTCGTTTTTGTATTTATTTATTTAGATTAAAGCTGATATCACTATCGATAGAAAGAGAAATCGACTCGGTGATAGGCAGTCGACAGATTTTTAAACAAATTCAGACAAGGAATTGAGATTTAAATAAAAATACGTTACATCTTCTAAGCAGTGTAACGTGTACTTTACCATTGCTATGCTACATATTTTCCATTTCTGTACATCCTCCTACACTTTATCACATTGCCCTCGCCATAAATACATAAATGTCAGTCTAGCGATAACAGCAGAGTCTGCCTAACATTTCTCCCCAGTACTGCTACTTTAACCACCCCTAATACCATGAAAAAGTAATTGAAATGGATGGTAACATCATGAATCAATCAATTCTGAATCGTACATTGTTGCGATGTGCTCGATATTTCCATTTCACTGTGCGTAGACACAACGATCTCGTTCCTCGAGCACGCACGTTCGACCCGGCGTGGCGCAGGGTTGCGTGCACCGGCTGCCCGCCACCCTCCGCCAGACTTCGAGGGCGGGGGTGCAGCAGCCTGGGAGCAGGATGCGGAGGAGGTGGATGAACCGGGCGGCAGTCTGCAGAGTTGTGCGCGCACACACACGAACGCAGACACTCCGGCACACAGGGGAAGAGCGACGCGCTCGCAGCCACGTTGCACGAACACCAGCGCCGAGACGCCGGGCGTCGTGCTTGCATTCACGTAGACACGTTCACAGAGGCGCGGCGCGGGCCCGTGCCAGGCTTGGGACTATTTGAATAATTTAATAGTCGAACAGTTTATGGCTATTGGAATGGTAGGAATAAACTTGGAATATTTAAGTATTCGTGTGTGACTGAATATATATGTACAGTGTTATTTAGCACTGTGCACCGAAGCTATTTTAATGGTTTCATGTTGAATTTCATTGTTCTGATGTTATCATTCGAATATCATTATTTAAATAGTACTATCCGAATTTCGTTATTCAAATGGTACTATTCGAATTTCGTTATTCGCACGGTGCTATTTGAATTTGATTATTCTGACGTTAATATTCGAATATCTGGTGTCCGATCATCGATTACAACTGATGTTCTGGTTACCATGTGTCACCAGATTGCCTATCACCAGCATAAATTGTTTAATTACATTAAAACCCGCACTGTTCAGAGTTACAATACCCTCGTCTACATTGCACCCCTTGATGAGACCAATGACATAATAATACAAGCACAGAAAAATTAACGAAGAGGTCTCAATCCTAGAAAGACCTTTAAAGAATAGACCCACATGAATAAGAATGACATCAATGACATAACAAGAAAGATCTGAAAAAATTCATAAAGAAGTCTCAGCCCTAGATATACCCTAAAAGAATAGGCACAAGAGAACATGGATACATCCCTTGATGAAGCAAATACCGTAACGATGAAAACATAGAAAAATTCGAGAGGAAAGTCCCAGGCCTAGATGGACCTTAGAAGAATAGGCACACGAGAACACGGATACGTCTCGCGTGAACACAGAAACGGAAAGACGTCGGATGGAAGGGTGGTCCCGCGATGGTGGTGGTGATACCGCGGCCAGGAGGGGTGGTGGCAGAGAATCGGCGTGGTCGCGGGGTAGAGAAACGACCGAGGGTGGAGGATGCAGAGGTCGTGGGCACGAGGTAGAACGGGGGATAGAGAGCAGCGGAAGATACGAGGGAGGGTGTGAGAGAGTGGCTGGGTTTCCTGGGTTCGTTGTCATGACGACGAAACCTCCGGCTCTGCCAGACCAGACAGAGATTCGCGTTCACCGACAGCAATGAGCACACGAATGCAGAACCGTGAAGAGAGAAAGAGCAATTGAGACGAAGAGACGGCGACCGGGGGGGATGAAGCAGGACGAAAAAGGTGCGCTAGATGGGAAAGAAAGAGTGGCAGAAAAGGAAACGCGAAGTGGAGAACGAGAGAAACACTGGGGGTTGGGGGCCGGGAGAGGGTGAGAAGGAGACACTGCTCGAAAAAGAGACGCTGAAAAGGGGGAGAGAGAAATATGGCGAAACGAGGACGGGGGATGCAGAACGAGGGAGCGGAGGCGCAGACTGGGAGCTGAACGGAGAGAGAGTCACCCTTCATCCCTCCGAAACTACCCGCTGTACTTCCAACCGACCCTCCTAGGTCGTCCTGCAACCCCCGCTGTCTGGCAGGTCGTTTGTTGCACCGAATCCGCCGGGCCAGTGGTTCTCCGTGTCTGAAACGTCGGGACCACCGCGCCGGGTGCTTCAACCCCGTCGACCGATGAGTTTGTTGCACCCCCGCTGGTGGTTCTCAAACGTGATAGTCGTTCGACGATTGGCGACGACGAATGCGCTCGAAGGGAAATTTTCGGAGAAGCTTGATTCGAATTGGGAAACGAACGTCGCGAGATTTACTGCCAATTCGATGTTTTATGGTCTTTTAAGGTGATCCTCGAAAATGTATATCGGGGAGGAAAAAGATGAGGGATGGTCAATGCTGTTAGAATTATTTTCTTTTCATTTAGCGGACCTTAACTCCTTTCTTCGATTTTTTGGAATATTAACTGAAACCTAATATTAGTAATACTAGTAATTATTATTATTATTATTATTATTATTATTATTAGTTATGTATTACAAGGATCTGAACATGTGCATAAATATACACAACATAAGGAATAAAATACACGTTACAATATTTTGAAGACAAAACATATTTTAATTCGTGTTTCTGTTCTTCGTTTACGTATATAAAACTATAAATTATGAATATAAACATATGTAATCTAATTATTACACCATAATGGATTTCTTTCTTTTTGGGTCTGGACCTACCACTTTGTCCAGGATTGTTTTGAAGAATAACACATAACTTCCAGCCACGTAAGACCATCGTTCCTCTTGAAGTTTCGTTCTTCTTCTTCGTTTCACCCTTCCAGAACTTTCCTCTTGCGTTCTTGCCGAAAGTAAATATTCCATTTATCAATGTAGCTTTTGTGAATCGTCGGTTTTAGTGGCAAGAGAGAATCCTAAATATTATTACCCTGCATCTTTAACTTTTAATTTTCTCATCCTCCTCGATAAACAATTCTGAATGAAATATAGCGTACAATGCAGGTATTAAGGATTAATAAAAAAATTCTCGAAATCGTCGAGTTTGAAGGAACCAAAAGAGGAGTTCGATGATTCCAGGATCTGGGAAACGAAAAAATATCGAGAAAGACACGATCACCATGGTCGCTGAGGCTACTTTGCTTAAACTAGGGATCGATCGCGCGATATTCTCGGTCGAGAGTTACGTTTAATGATTTCTTTTGACGATGGAGTCTGTCAAAGGTGATTAAAGCTGATTAAAGAATCGGCCCCGCCGCGTAACGAGCCTCGAGTGCTCTTTCCCTTCCCCGGAAATGATCGATAGCGAAGCGGCTGTTGGAACTGACCTGCCTCCACGCTCGCACGATACGCGCGCCTGAACAGGCCTGAGAACCGAGGAATCTCAGCCGCGATACCATCGTGGATTTGTTTCGCTCAAATTCAACAAGATCCTTTGATTATCGTCGTGTTCTGCACGAGTGATACATGCGAGCGTTTAGTTCAAGTTAACGACAATTGTGACGCTTAAGGGAGTACTCTAGTCTTTGTTTCGTGGCAACGTTCACGATTTTTTTTATAGCTAATATAATCGACATATAGTTTATTTATACGTGTATATACAAGACTTTGTCAATCAACGAATAGTGTATAAATTACACGTGTTTATTTTCAATCCATTACACGAAATTTGTATCAAAATTCATATTTGCACGTAATCGTATGAAATATTTTACGTGAACTTTCGTTTACGTTCATCTGAGAATAAATCTAATGTTTACACCAGGGGGTGATCGTAAAGGACTGGAAAATGGGTTTCAGGTGAATACTCGAAAGAATCGTACGTCGTCTACGTTTATATTTACCGAGACGTCATACACTGTCGTGAAATATTCTGTGAGAAGACTTGACACGCTTTTGCACTTGCGGCCCTTTAGGAGCGAGGCTTCCACTTTATTCCTATAACTCTGGAATCTAACAACTGCTTTTCTCAATTTTACAAAATGCATGACGTACGACGCAGACGTCACGCCGTTTCAAATATTCACTTTAATCTACGAAAAAGGACTATTTCATTATTCAGAATGTTGAACTGTTGTATCTCTGACCAAACAATTGTACAGCGATTGCCATACGCTTTTTTCCTTCGATTAAATATTTCTCCAAGTCGTGAACAAATTATTTAACGACATTATATAGACGTAGGTTGCTATTTGATTCAATAATCTATTGAGAAATTCTCTATTCGTTTAACAAATTAAAGAGAAATGAATTTCTTGTACTAAATTCAACAGAAATAATTCATTTATTTAATGAAATTGTAGAAGCACTAATTTATCAAATAAGATAGTATGGAAGTTATTATTGTATCACGTTTAGGGTTACTCGATTCCGTCCACTGAAAATTCCTATCAGTCATTTTTGAAATATGTACATTTAATAAAATTTGATCTAAAAAGAAATGAAACACGTATAGCAATCGTTACACCCTTGGTACAATACCTGCCACAAGTTAGCATTATCTTCTGAAGGGAACTTAGGTAGACGAGAGTTCAGAAGTAGAGCGACAATACGCCCCTTGTGCTACATACATCAGGTAGAAATCATGGAAACTACAACGGAACGAGATTCAGGCCTGCCTTCAGCGTAGACTTTCGCTGCTCGAGGCTTCCACTGGGAACGAACACACCATCTCGCATCCTCTCCCAAAGAGACTTCCCAAAGGGATCGTAGTCCCGCCTGTCGGCCAGATGTCTAGCACAATGGCGATGATATTGCAAAAATAGTCTTCTCCATGTGCAGAGTCGCGACGAGAATGTCAGCCATCAAGGGGTATCGACTGCTACCGTGCCTCGAACACCTCGAGCAACGACCCAATCTGTGATTCCTTCTCGTAAAACTTGCGCTGCCATGTTGGACCATCTTCAACGTTTAATTAAAAAAAAAAAGTGGAAGAGATAGGTACGATTTAATTACATAGGCGAGCGCACAGTCTGTTGGATAGGCATACAAGACAGAGAATATCAAAAAAGCAGGGGACGCGACCGATAAATGAAATTGGTTTGCCCCAGGCATTCGTTTGAAGAGCGAGCCAGTCAGAGAAGAGCAGAATATTTAGTTCGATGGGTAGATGATGAGTGAAAACAGCGTATTGCAATTTATTTTAATACTATTTGAAAATAAGTTAGTTTTGTTTAATTAATTTGTCAATGGATTTCTACCGAATATGAGGACAAAACTTGTGACGAGACTTGCGATGATAAAATCATTGTATCTGCAAGTCTCTTAAATCCTATTCAGAATACCTTTTAATAACTGATCGTTGGTTAACGATTGATTCAATTCAGATAAAGGGTTAAATCGGTCTAACTTCGTATAAGAAGTTACGCTTCGATAAACATTATTACTATATAGTTACTTTTATTTATTTATCTTATACATAAGAGAGTTGCCCATTCGTGCTTTCTACCCGCATCACGATGGAAATGGTGGATGGTTTCGAGTGCTACCATTCCAGTTCATATGGAGTGCGTTTCATGAACATGGCTCGTAACCAAAGTGCGTCGTAGCGCGATGCAGAAGTATGTTCGATCGATTGCGTTGCTGCAAATAACTCGTCGTTAAATAGAATAAATGTCTGTTCTGAAACCACGATACCGAAGATGGTGAAGTTTGTGTCTTGAAATACAGAGCACGAACTACGAGATATATTTTGGAGGGATGGTTGTGCTACATATTAAGAATACGTAATTTTTATTAGTTGATTCACGAATTACTCATTTCTTTAGTAAATATTTATTTATAGCTGCATATAATGCAATTAGCTTGTTGAGTCTCTAGTAAATTCATTTGTCTTATTATGCATCAAAGATGGTGGCCATTTGGTGGAGCCTAGAATTTCGTAATTTCGCCCCTTAAAAATAGTCCCGGGATCAAAGAGTTGATCGAATGGTTCCTAATTCGAGTATGTTTAAATTAAATATGAGATATGCATTCCATTTATTCCTGAATAGTGCCTGAGGTAATCCATTCAGTGTAATGAATAATAAAATCAATGTATGATTTATATCTATGAATGAACGAGTTATGTCGAATGAATGATATTTATTATTCAATATAATGAATAATAAACATCACATTCAAGAAAATAGTGTTTTCTAACCAAACTGATATTCTACTTATATATAACCAAAAACAAGGAAACCTAAAACCAAATGAAATAATAGTGTTGATAAATAAAATAAAAATTTCTTTCCCATATTTAATTTTTTCCGAATAAAATTGATTCCTTCTTCACGTATTTGAATCCAGAATTAAGTACCAACATTTGTTAGTGGCCAATCCAATAACAAACTCCGGTATCGCTGGTCGAAGTACATGCGCCGCACCAATTTCACGCGTCCTTAGTCCTCGACATGGCGCTCCTGACCTGCTCAATGCGTGTGCGTGCACCTGGTCGATCAGTACATCGCACGACAAGCGAATCTACATGAAAGAATACTTTCTCTACATTAAAAAAATAAAATAACAGTCAAGAGCTGCCTATCTGCCCCAAATTAAGAGAGACATGTGTGACTAGATTTAAAATAGGTGAGATTGAAAATCTTTTTATTTTCGAACGGACGCACAATGTTTTAATATTATTTGCTAGGAAATATTGTCGGTATTGTGTAAAATTTACTTGATAGAAGCCTGATGAAATTTAAATTTCAAAGAGTGGGGTTAAATGACCCTAGAAATCAAACTTTGATGATTTCCAAGGGTTGAAGCGATTCTCTGCTGTTGAGTCGACAATGAAAGAGTCAATGTCGCGAGTGCTGCTGTACCTTGGGGTCGGCGCCACGTGTCGTGCGGTTCGAAGGTCAGGACACGCACCAGTGGCTCGAAAATGTCGACATTATTATTGCATCAGGACCGACCGCAGATGCACTTACGCCAACGTCGAATGTACTTGCAGGTTGAAAGCAGCGTACACGCCATCATCCCCCACGATGTCATCGTCGTCGAGGGATCTCGGTGTAGCTAGGTAGAGCTTAAATCCGCTGAAAATAACAAACATTCGAAACATTCACGTCTCAGAGATGGACCAAATTATAATCTAAATTAAACACAAATTTTTGGCAATAAATAAAAAATAATCTGTTCTTCGTATAATATTTATTCAATAAAAATTGAAATCAGATATATGAAATGGTATTAAATTTCACGGTGAATAAACGACAGTTTATCTGAGTAACTTCCTGATTTAATAAACGTAAAATATAACATGTTATACGATATTTCTGTTTATGAATATTGTTCGAATAAAAATTTCCCCGTCTCTGTTTTAGGATCATTCGCACATTAAATTTATAGTCCTTTCGTTTCATCGTTTTCTCTCTTTATTTATTTTTATATTACGCATACAGATGTATATATAAGAATATATATATTCGTGATCTATGTGTAGCGTATATAACAATAATTATGCTTATGTGGTTTACAAACATTGATAATGGATACGTACATATATGTGTATTCTTTATCGAAAGAAAATAACGATGGATATCTACATATTCAGCTATCAAAAGTATGGGTACATGCAATTTACTTTTACGTCTGTATAGATATAGTTTCTGTTCGTTTAGGAGTGTACATATCGTAGAATTTACGACAACCTGTTGGAATCGTTTAATATTTTCCGGTTATTGATGATTACAGTTCAAGAACCCACAAAGGTGATCGAGTTCACTTTAGGCTATGGATAATAAATTCATCCAGGAAGAAATGAAATCATGCCACGAAGTGGAAGACAGAGAAATTTGTCGTGTGATTTCAGTATAGACGCCTTAAAGGATGAATAAAAAAATCTTCTAATGAAATAATAGTGCTAACGTGGTGAATGACTGCCTCCTTTATCCATTTGAATCAATATACATCCATATATAAAATGATAATAAATAAAACAGGCTTAGGGAATTTTGAATAATATATTTCATTTATATATCTGAAATGAATTAAACTCCATTTCTAAGCAAAATAACAATAGTCAACAAAATGTATTCTCGAATATGCATATGGATGTTTAAAAATATTGATATAGTCCACTTTCGTAATTACAGACACGTACGATCCACAACGTCAGCTTTTACGACTGTCAGCGTCATTTCTTTCCTTTATAAAAAAGAATAAATAATTCTTTTGCTATGTTACTACGTAGTCTCAATTGTACGATAAAAGTAACTAATGTATACACATGTCCTAAAAGCTGACGTTGACAACTGTACGTGGCAATCATTAAAATAGACCCAGTGAATATTTTTTAATATTTGTAACCTATATTTTTATGACGTTGATCGTTCAAATCCAATTATTATCATGCATTTATACCAAGCTACTTCCATAATTATTGGATATATATCAAGGCTGTCATATGTATTATGATAGATACAAATAAGAATAAACATTTATTCAATAATTATTACATCATAATTATTATTATTTTAAAACGAGAAATCACAAATTTCTTCGCCAACATTGATGTGCACACCCATATCACCTGAACACATAGCGTGTGTTTTAATAAATAGAATGTTTTCCTAAATTCTTCGAGTCTTTTTCAGTATATCAAGCTATGTAACTATGTACGCGCCTAGACGTATCGTAATGCATCGAGCAGCAGAGAAAAATAGGAAGAGGGTGAGTTTACGAACGCGAGAGAAATCTCCCGCCTAGGCAGCACTTGTTAATTAGCGAATGGCGATAAGTGAGGCTCGGATACGTGAGAGTGTTCTCCGCCATTGCTTTCATCTGTTCTCCTCCTCTATTTCTCTTCCATCATCATTTTACGATCGACACTAACAACGCTGAGCAAAAATCGATTACTTTAATACGGATTAAAAGCCCCTACGGGCTTTACGCTTACGTGTACCTCAAGGAAGACAAGAAATCGAACACTTTCGTCGACTACTCTCGTCCCTTTCCCTTCGTCGAAGACTCTTCAGTTTCTGCGAGAAACTATTATACATCACGTAAAAGCTTCTTTTCTTATGTTATGTTATTACGTTACTAAATTTTCCGTCCCTTTTTCAGAACCGCTCCTGGTCGGACAGTCTAAGTAGAACCAGACAGCAGGGACCGTTCGTGGTCAGACAGATTAAGTAGAATACACGCGGCAAGAGCTCTCACTGGCCAAATATTTTTAGTAGAATAATACGGATACTAAAAAACTAGTTACACATTTTTTAAGTAGAATATCTGATAAATGTTTTAAGTATGAAAAATCCTCTACGAATTTCCTTTTGCTTTATTTTCGTTTCATGTTTCTTTAACTTCCGTTTTATTGCTCTCCTATTTTTCATTCACTTTCAGATCATTTTCGTTCTATTTCCATATTATTTTTTTCTTATTTCCCTTTAAATTCCGTTTCATTTCTCTACAATTTTCACTTCATTTCCATACAAATTTTCTTCCAATTTCCTTTCGTTCCATTATTCTTGTACTTTGCTGTCATTTCTTATTCCTTTCCACTTCATTCTTCTGTCTTGTTTTGCAACTCTGTTGTATTTCTAGTGAATCAAAAATGAATCCCTCTTAAAAATTTTGGGACTTGCAACAATGTTGTCTTCCCTTAAATCTGTGATTTGCAGCATTATTGCTCACACAACAAATTCTTTAATATGTTCCCGATTTATTATTCTGTTCCTTTCGCTATTACTGGATCAACCCTTCGTTCCATCAACGACCTCCTCCTGCCTCGTGACTTCTTACGCTGGAGAGTCTCGGGAAAGTAGCGACGTCTCCTATGAATAATCGAATTCCCTGATCAAAGAGTGATCGACTCGACGTCGACGGAACGTTTCCTTAAATTTTACGTTACCTGAGGCTTCTCGCTGTCAGGCGATTCATCGAACGAAAAATTCAACTTTCATGATCTAAGATAAACATCATTCTTGTAATCTTTTCTCTAAATTAACATATTTTAGTTAACATACTTGAACCTAAATTAAAACATTAACATATGTGTGCATCGAAATGCGTATGAATTTTAATATTAGTTTTTACTAGAAACTAATTCTCTTCTTAAAATAGAAAGTGTCAAATAGGTACAATTGGTAACCTTTAAAAAATTAAACTTAAACTTAAAATCAAATAAAAATTGTAATAAATACTGCTTGGTCGACTCTGCAAACCATTGATCCCTATTTTGATTCTTCGTTTCAGTCGCTTTGATACACGCGAGATTCTCGAATATATTATACCACGGCAGCGCACGGGGTGGGCTGCTGAAAAGCGATAACTTCTCGTTAACGATAATGAACGACGAGTTAACAAACGTGGAGTGAATGAACGAGACGTACGAGGGGCTGAAAAGCGTAGGAAACAGGTAAAAACCTTTGAAACGAGACCTTTCCGCTATGGTCGCTCTATTCGAGGGTTCAATCCTCTCTTCTTTTGCTCGCCTCGCCTTTCTTCTTATTCGGTCTCAGAAACTCACGACTCAAAGAGAGTATATACTAGACGTATTTACCCAGTATTTACGTGTGTGAATATATATTTATCTATAACAGAGAGGAACAAAGCTGGGTGTAGGAGGGAGAAGAGAACGCGTGTCATCTAGAAGGGTGGTTTACAACCATGTTCCAGGAAATTCATTCAGGAACGCGTTGCTTTGCTTTCGATGACGATGATCGATAGGGGTGCTACTCCGAATTCCGGGATTTGTTCATCATCGACGAGCTACGGGCGACATTTACCCTATTTCCCCCTTACGATACGACGTTTTCGAGATTGATCATCTCTTTCATGCATGTGCGACGAAATATTTTCCAAAACTAGTTTCCTTCATCCGTGTGATTTATTACTGTTAATTTCAGTCTCGCGAAGTATGCCTTTGATTTCATCCCCCTCTTCGCTAGGCACCCTTACATCGTATCTGTTTCATTTATGATTTGTTTCGGATAATATACGTAAGTAATAATATTATACACAAGCATAGAAGTTTAGTATTATTGATTCAAGTTTATTACAGTTTTCCAATATCTAAATTTTATGTTTCGATTCTTCAGAACCATCTTCAGAGCCTATAAATTAACATAGATAGAAATAATTTGCTAGAATTTATAAACGAAATAATTATAAGGTTTTCCATTATTTTCAGTGACTTTCATTAATCATATTTAGACATCTAAACTATTTTCCACCTGTACAAAATATTTCCCAGCAGTATTAGACTTTGTTCCTTCGATTTCTTTCCTCGTTACTTCTCGTTCTTTGCCGCGCTAAAAGTTACAAGAAATTTCAACGCACGGACAGGCTATTTCAGTAGAAAGAACCTATAATGTCCGTTTCCTCGAGATAGCCCAATAGAGGGAAGATTCATGCGTCTCGTTCGTCGCGGTGGATCCAACGTGGGGGTTGCACGAGCGGTTGGGTTTGCACGTTGCAGGAAGGGGTAGTCCAGCAGGATTCTCGGGAGATTTATGCGCGCTGATACGCCCTGGACGAGCGAACCGGTGCGAGATAGGCGGGAAATCAACGATGATCGCGTGAAATCTGTTCGAACGAGGCCACAAAGGTAAGCTTCAACGCCCTAAACGATATGGACATTGAAAAACGAATTGTTTAGAAGATGGCACACTTTTTCAACTTCTAGAACAATGTAACATGGAAAATATATGAAGAAAAAAATTCATATTACTCCATTTTATATTACTAAAATAAATAAATATAATGTACTGGTATAGTAGAAGTGTTTTTTCGATACACATCGATAGTATTTGTTTATTATCTACTATTCTTTTTAATTATTTATCATTGATGAAACTCGGAATATCAGAATTAAAAAAAATAGTAATTTTACATAAAAACATGTAACGCTAAAAATGACATTTTGTAATTAATTTTACGAGGCCGATATATGAATGCTATTAATTTTATGAATTTTATTTTCAATCAAATTTTTAATTGGATTCTTTGACATATTTCAATTTCGAGATCCGAAGATTTTAATGAATACAGTTAATAAAAAGGTCGTTTTGGTATTCATGCAAAGTGGAACCCCGCCTGAACGCACGTACCAAAACGTTTCAACTATAGAAGGACATAATCTGCATGCGCGAGATAGCGTCTGATGAAATTGGATGCAAAGAGACTGAAACAAGCTGCCATGAAGTCTCAAGTTTAATACCTACACGAAGGCAGCTCAGATTCTTAACTTCTAATGAACAAGATGGGAGTTTTAATTGGAACGAACCCTTCAATTAATCTCCCTCGACTCTAAATTACGTGTAACAATCTGTTTGCGTTAAATCTGCCATGAAATTTCTCAAACCGTGCTATTGTGTTCGCGAACAGGGAATTCTCCACTTCAGGAATGAACTGTGTTAAATCCACATTTAGGAAAGTTGCAATTAATACGTCGAAAGTAAATTAAATTATTCATTGCTACTAGGAAATGAATGTAACATAGTCTGTTGCTGTGTTACATAGTCTGTTGCTGTGTTACATAGTCGAGGCTGTCTAACAGACGGTTCTCCAGGTATTTCTGGTCTCAATTCAAACATTCAGTTGTGAAACGGCTGTCATCTAATATAAAGAAGCGATCGTGTAGCGTGAAACGAATGAAGGATAATACCATTTATCATACAACTTCGATAAAAGGATAGGTGGCTCTACAATAGAGTTATTAAGCAGGAATAGTTGTCTAAGAATGCGGTAACGACTGACAATTCTTCAAATTATATTCATATATATATGGTCACCAAGAATTTATTCGCGAGTATACTTGTGCATGATTGCGACACGAATGAATTATGCAACCTGCTTTATTAAACAAAATAAAATTGTTAGATATTAGTTACGTGACGAAATGAAGGTACACGTAGTGTTAAGGTCTTATAAAAGAAAAAGTGATGAGTTTTCATGCAAAATAAACATTTTATTACTAAAGAATAATAAAAAGTTTAAAAATATTATTGCAGTCATCGGAGAATGTTGAGAGAAATTGGTAAAGAAGATAACTTATGCCGTGATTGTAGAAGATAATATATATTTTCTTTCAATATATTATTTTTCATATATATATATATATATATATATCCTACATACATAAAGCAATATATAAATATATAATTGATATACGACACAATCATTCAAATTAACACATATACGTTATTACAGGCAGGATATGCAATTTTATGCAACTTTTATCTTTTAACGAAGTGTACCTATGACGACTCGTTTACTCTTTATTCTCTGTTTCATATTTTTTTTTTTTTAAACTCTCTCATGAGAAAATCGATCACTAAGAAATTTTACAAAATATCCCGATGCCACGTTTTCAACCTACGGCATACCTCGTTAAATATACAATCATATAATTACGTAAATTTACGCTTCGCACGTCTAATATACAATTTCCTCGCTGTTTCTCTCTCTCTCTCTCTCTTTCTCTCACTCGCATACACACACTCTCTTTTTCTTTTTCTCCGTTTCATATTTATTTTTACTTTTATCTTTTATCGTGTTTTTTTTTTCTTTTTTACTCTTTGGTAAATTTCTCTTTTTACTTTTCGTTATACGCGATAAATTATAAAAATATTACGGCAATGTATAATAATAAATCTGTTCCAGTCTATAACCGCGTTACGCGTGTGCAATTAGATCTCAGACGAAAACAGGAAGCTTTGAGAAACGCAATCATCGATCACTGGAGAAATATACTCGAAGAAAGGACCAGTAGAGTTCGTTGACGACGCTTGTCCACGGTTGTTCTTCGTTTCTAGCATGTTTGCCCGCCGGCGACTTGTTTCATTTCTCTCCCTGGCCTCCTTTTCTCTCTCGTGCTCTTGCCACCGTCTTTATTGCGCCGCGATACACTTCTCTCGAGTAACTAGCGCCCCGTATCCAGAGATGAGCAAAATTTCATTCGAATAATACGGAACGAATAAAACCAAAGCACAGCGATTTATTCGTGTCGTTTATTCCACTCAGTGTTAAATTTGTAGTTCCTTAGTGTGAAATATATCATCGTATATTGTAAATTCTATCGTTTCTTTACGAGCATCGGATTAAACGATATCATTCATTCGTTATTCGAAATTTGTGTCTAGATAAGAAGTTTGTCCGTCGATGCCAGAATGTAGAACAGTAGGCAGAATTGGACATAAGAGCATTAAGGGTTGATTCGATATACTGATTTTCTGGATGAAGAAGATTTAGTCTATAATTCTTGACAGAACAGACTAAGATCGAATCAAACTCGAAGTTAAAAATCCGATCTGTTTTGAATGTGCTTTAGAGTAACATATAGAATTATTATTGAAATATTAATGGAATATTCATGAAATTCATGGAAAATATTACTATTACCGATCAAACAGAAAAACGGGAATTTTATTAAAGGACTTATCTCGAGATCCATGTAACCATAATCCCAGGAGGACAGAGAGGGCGATAGACCAGGCGATTTCAATGCCTTGACGGAAATGAGAGAACGACGAAGCAGAGACGGGCAGAAATCCGAATAATGGATGACGAATAAAAACTCTGTGCAGTGATTCATTCGCAGCATTTATTCCAGTGCTTCTCAACCTTTTCAAAGCGCCATATGATTCTCTCAGCGGGGTTGTTTCTCGCAACCCCTTCGGAAAATATTGAAATGAAATAGTAAGGAGATCGGCAAATTATATCGCTTAAACTGCTCGAAAAAATCAGCTTATGACAGCTTAAAAGAAATTTTAATTCGAGTCCAGTTTACGAATCGACGACTACCAAAAATTTTCAAACGAAAATACGAAGAGATTGAAAAATGACGATACGTATATTACTTAACAAAAATCAGCTCAGATTTTTTTGATTTATTAAGATACATAGTATGGGAATTTACATTTTCAATCAATTTTTCCATAAAAACATACAACATTATCGACAAATAGTTTACACACTTTCGGATCACGACCCATAGATTGAGAGCTACTAGTTTACTCGATCGACACAATTATTTAGATAAGCTCTTAGCCGCTGTACGCGAAATATAATTCATTTTATAATTTAGATTGTGATTTCTATGGAACGAATATCGCATTATCCAGATAATTTTACCCATCTCCGCGACAAAGGATACCGCATCATTCACTCAAGGATTAATGAGCGAAGTCTCACTCTCGTCTACCGTCCACCTTTTTTTTTTTTTATCTTCTTTTATTAAATAATTCTTTTTCTTTTTATTCCGTTTCGTTCGTCGTTTTTTGCTTTTTCGTTATTTTTTTTCTTTTCGATCTTCTCTCTTCTCACAATAATAACATTCACACATTGTCTCGCGTAACCTTAAGTAGTTTCATTTTTACGTTTATTGCTTTCAAATTCCGTATTGAAGACGCAAACGGCTTGGCGTGTCAGCCGGGAATAAAATCATCGGTTCCTGGAGAATGATGCGCGGGGAAAGGACGGGGCCAACGATGGAAAAGTATCACTTTTACACGAGGAGGGTATCGGTATGATTATTTTTGCGGTGGGGGGAGTAGGGGGGGGGTAGATGGTCGAGAAAGGGGGATACATTCACGAGGGGAACTCCGTTAGATAATTAGTAGACGATGACACCATTGTAACGTACGTAAAAACAATAGATTATTAGCGTATTAAATGTCGTTAATATTTATACCTTTATCATATATAATATATATATATATATATACTTTTTTTATACTCTTGTTTGGCTGCATGTGTGTACGTGCTCGTATAAATATTCGCACGTCGAGTTCGCGTACGTGTGACGTGATTGTTTTTGTTCCTCCAGTTGCCACTCTGAACCAGAGATGGGTGAAAGTTTCATTCGAATAACGAACGACGAAATAAAGACAACGTGCAGCGATTCATTCGTCATTTAATTTTTCATTCGTTCGTTCGTGAAATATTTCCTTCTATTCATTCAAACACTGATCTTTTACTTGAGCGAACAGTTACGTTTGTTCGTGAAATATTTCATTCTGTGAGCCAAGTTCTAATCTTCAGTCAACGAATATCGCGTAGAAGGCTCTTTTGATCGTTATTAGAAATCTTCGTCTAGATTAGAGCTTTGCCCATCTCTGCTCTACACTGTATTCTCGTGGTTTGCGTCAGTGTGTGTTCGGCTATGCACGCGACGTCTTTTACTTTTTTAGGCCTTAAACGGTATCGTCGAAAATGGCGTACACGGTGCTCGTCGATCCTCGAGTGCGTCTTGAAGTTCTCAGACAGGAAAGTTCATCGTGAGAACTATTCTAGTGGATCCTTCTCGGCGAGTCTTAAGGGATCTAGCTTTAGATTTAAAGGTTTAAGACGTTAAGCATTTTCAGTTCACACTCTCGTAAAGTCTCAGATTAGAAAGTATGCAAAATTGAAATTGAATCAAAAGTTACATCTCGATCGATGCTTTCCTTAGTTTCGTGTTCTTCAAACTCACAATCGAAACTATCGAGACAATTTCACTCTTTGATATTATAAAAGAATACATTTATTTGGAGTCACTGATCCTAATCGAAATAGAAATAGTTCGAAAAAAATATATTTCTTTACGTTTAGAAAACTCGAAGAACGATTTATAGAACTGAAACTTTGAATACAAGCGACGCCATTTTGTCAATTTTCGTTTGACGTTCCAACAATTTAAAAATTCATTGTAGGTACGAAAATCTATATCGAAGTTGACAGCGAATTTTGGCCAGAGTGCCACTTGTGCGAGAACTATAAATTTCGCTACAAATTGTCGACACTCGTGGTAGAAAGCATTGAAGTCTCCAAGCGAAGTTACGGCGACGAGAGACTGTAAAACAGAGATGGGCAGAATTTTATTCAAATAACAAATGACGTATAAAAACCGCGTACCGACGTTTACACGCATGAATTTTTATTTCTTTTATATTGGAGATATTTTTACTCTACAGTAGACATTTTTATCTTTATTCCATGTGTCGCGAATTTCAAGTTTATCTTTTATTCAAAATTTTTATCTGGATGAAAATTCCGTCCATTTCTGCTACAGAATCCTCTTAGGTCTTTGCCAGCGGAGGTTTAGAGAAACTAGAAGCCCTATATCGGACGATTAGTTTCAAAATTCCACGAATATTTCGTCGTAACGGGGCTTCGCTGTAACCCTGGCGCGCGTAACTACACGACAAAAGCTACATGAACTTCGCAAGGGATGAAGAATGAATCGACGTCCCCCGGAGGATCCGTAACCCTTATTTTTAGTGAAAAATAACCAACCTGTTTTTTCCTCTGTCGTCTATTTATCGATACCTAGACTGGGTTTATGGCCTTCACGAATATAAGAACCATGTACTGAACGTTTACAAAACGTAGACATTTATACAAAATGAGATATTAATATTGGTGTCATGTAAATATTCTTCTCCAAAGAATTTTATTGAGAAAGATTAAATAAAATGTTTTGGAAGAAAAAATCTTTCTAATTAACTCAACAGTGAAAGGTTGTACCCTAACTCGATAATGTTTATTATTTCGGGATCAATATTTTCAAACTTTCAAAGGATCCTGAAGCTGTCGTTGAGATTAGCGACAGGATGGGAGTATCGTGGAACAATGTTAGTCGTGAAGGCTCCAGTGGAGGTGATTCGTCGATCGATTCGCAGAGTCGACGGATATAAACATCGCCACGACGATCAACCCGCGTGCGGGACTCCTTGCTACGAGTATACCCGCGTAAAAATATAATCCGCTGGCTCCCCTGTCCTATATATAGCTAGAAATCGCGGCGAACGTCGTGGCAATTAATAACGGTGTCCCCGTTGTCGATCATTAAACGGCGAGACTAATTGGAGCCGCTCGAACGGCAGCCAATCCACCCACCGTTGACCAGATTATCCACGAAATTCGGCCTTCGTGGTCAGAAACGCGTCTCCATCGAACTGGCAAACCGTGAACCAACCAGATCCGATCGCAAGGTGCAATTTTCCGTCCATTTACTTAGTCGGGAAAACTGCATGCGCATCACTATCAGAAATGGACAGAATTTTATTTGATTAATGGATGACAAGACAAAACAAAAACTCGTTATTTATTTGATTGAATATTTCACTGTATAATTCGAACACTATTTTCTTGTACGATTGAACGGATATACTTTTTATATCGTATATCAAATATTTAATATAGCATTCATTTAATTGAATTTTTCATTATATGCACTGTGAAATATCTCATCCTGTTATTTAAACTCGTTTTTTTTGTTTTATTTCACTGAGCAGTTGCGCTTTGTACTTGCTCATTGTGCGATATTTCATCTCGTAATTCATACACCGTTCGCTGTACCTGCACGCCAAGCACGTGTTCCTTGACGAATCAGAAACGTTTCGAAGCTTCTTTGTCATCGAAAGTCTATATTCGTTTACGCTTTGATTGATCGACGCACTCGAGGATCTCGATACCGTGCAACGCCCTCGCGATCGGCGAATAGGTTCGCGTGCCGACACAACCGACACAGAAAAACCACCTTAGGGGGTTGAAATGTGTTCTGTTTGCGTTGCACTCATACGAGTGAGACCGTGTGTATCCTCCGTCCCTTTGTTTCCATTGTCCTCGTATTTCGCCTGTTTGCGTCTATCTTCGCCTCTTCCACTTGTATCCATGTGTGTATATACATATATACGTGTATATATGTGTGTACGTGTATATATGTGTGTACGTGTACGTGTGTTCTATCGTTACGATAATCAGTCCGAAAGCTATGCACGTAATATCATAATAATGTACCATATATCATATACGTATGTAAATAAATATATATATATATGTATATATATATATATACACAGGATAACATAAAATATGTATATATGTAATATATATATATACTATGTATTTACGTGTATATCACCTTATCCGCGCGAAAAATCGATCCTTGTCAGCCATTTTACGCTATTTCACTTTAATTAGGTTACTCGAATGCGAAAATGAGTGAACGAGCGAGCGATCTGGGAATGAAACTCGACTTCTATGCTAGTACAGCTACGATTCGAGCGTCGGTTAAAATCTCAAACGCGGAATGCATCTCGCTTGAACGTCCACCACGCCAGAGTCGAATAACGCCAAGCGTTATTCGAGAATAATCGTTCGAATAAAATTTTATACGGAGCCATTTTCGTTCGAACCATTTCGCAAATTATGCGATACGGCCGAGTCGTAGCGTCAGTTGTTTACAGACGAGCTTGAGGCTCTTCGAACGACGAATCGAATGTTATTCGAAGGAGGACTCGGCCAAGTCCGGACTATGCCACGGAGCACCGCCCTCGTTATTCTCAAGCATATTTCTTTCCATCTAGGTCCGAGTTCACTGCGCTTCGATCGTCCTCCGTGTCGTCGGCCATCTTCATCCCTTGGCGGTTCACGCGCGCGCTAGAGCTACCGTGGCGACCGTTCAACGCCGAGATCATCGCGTTGGCCTACATTCTCTCCGTCTTCTACTCCCTCTGCCTCTCAGCGATCATCGATCAGCGAATACGAGATGCGACGGGTCCGTCGTGTGCCTCCACGTTCGTCGTGCAGCCTTACTTAAGTAACTAGGCTATAGGAGCGTTGGGCAGTACATGGCGTATATTTTCCTTCCCTTCCGTAAATCCTTCCCCATCTCCGCCATCCGTTCTCAATTTATTCAACTTTCCTGTTTAATCGAAGAGTCGAAGTGGCTACGCAAGCACCAAAGCGATCAAGTATTAATTTTTACCGAAGAAAGACGAGTAAATCCCACGCTGATTATAATTGGGAGGCACTCTAAGCTCTGGAATAATTTATTTTAGCCTCTACTGTCACGGGATACAGATAAATGTTATCGATTCCCCTAAATCTACAGAGATATGGCAAACGTTCAAACTCCTTAGCGTAGAAGTCCACAAAAACATGTTTTCGGTTTACATCGGAGATGATCACTTCTGGTACTTGCTGCATTACCCATTTCAACTCCTGAATCGAATTACTAAAACATCGTGGGAGGCTCGTCGCGGCCATCGTCGTAGATGGATATGGGGGAGATGTTTATTCGAATAATAGATAATATTCAGAATCGTTTCGGGAAGAAGACCTTTGGTGAAGAAGACTGTGTCCTTTCTTATTGGAATTAATCAAATTGTTTTATCGAAACTGATTCAACCATCCTCTTGATTAACATTGAACACCCACACAAGGTCAATATCGTCGAATAATGTTGTATACTTCGAATAATGGTGATAGTCTAGGGATTTAACATGAGTTTACACAATGTATTGAAATTGTCAATGATTACATCCTTGTCAGTCTCAGTGAACTAAAATAAAATAATATTAAAATTAAAGAGAATTAAAGAGAAATAAAATTAAAGAACGTTTTTCATCGAATGTAGGAATTTATACACAAACGCTTCCAAGCAAACGAAGAACTTAAAAAAGGATTAACTATTTAATAAAATCATACGAAGGAACTGAGGACAATTGAAATTTCTATCTCGAGAAAATGAAACCTGTAAATCTATCTACAGTGTCTGGACCACTTCCCAATATTATTGACATGGGAATGATTGCTTCGGGAATATTGATCGTGTGTGGGATATTTTTACAATCGTAATGCCTTGCCCCAATTGCGACACTGTGAAATTTTAAAACGAAACGAGCACGGTCCAACTCAGACACTTGAATTAATACTTCTATACAAGTGTAACCAATTTATCGAATAAATGACTAATAATTAATTTTATCATGGATCGTAATTTATTTGAATTCTCCACAGAGACACTGAGGATCTTCCAAGGAGCAGTCAATTTCTCGTCATTGAATCTGGGGACTCACAACCTGAAAAATCTCAAAATTAAATACTTTGTGCAGATAAAATTTTATTTGTCCAACCTCGAGGAACTTGTGAAAAATTCGATACATCGATTAATACTGCATCAATTTGAAAAATTGACTGATTCCAAAATACCCAGAGTGCTTAGGTAAATTCCAACGTGCCTGCGGAGAAATTAAAAATTGTACGATCACTCGATTTGGTCATTCTTCACGAGAACTTTTTTTAATTGACTCCGACTGCCACGATCGATAACCACGACGAACACGGCGATTGGAAAAGAAGCCTACGTATCGACGTGAAATCGAGATCGCTTGATCAACTGATTTACGCCGATCGTGAAAATGAAAATGAATGAATCGAAATAATTCGAAATGCCACGAATGTTACATTTGGTTTCAAATTAATGGAATTTATTTTTATTTGACGACTCGACACAATGGAGAGAAATAGATCAAAATAGTATAAACGTACCACGCTTCATGATACTATTTAATTATTATATTAGATATGGAAAATCCTTCAATTTTTTTTAATAAAAAATAAAATGAAAATAATAATGCCTCGATTCAAAAACTCCGAATAAGTTCCACTGGAACCACGAGAGTAAAAGTAAAAGAAAGTTATTCCTACTTATTTAATTATTACGTTAATATTTAATTGGAATGCTAATGTTAACTGCTCCGCCCAATTTCTTCCGTCTATTCTAAATTTAATCTAACGTAGTTACAGAGTACGTCTACACGTTCCTTCTTAGAATACACATTAATTGATGTACCACGTTACTTTTATTTTCATAAAAACTTTTCTCTGTTTTCGGTAAATTTAATAATTATTGACGTACAATTTGTAATTGTCTCGTTTGCAAGACATGTGTATAGTTGAGCATCGAGCGTGTCATTCGGTTGTTCACTTGTGTAGCGAACCCTTACCATGAAAGATGAGATTTGAAGGTAGCCGTATACAGGGTGATTGCAAAATAATTGAACACTCTCGAATATGTATTATTTAGTAGCTAAATTTATTCTGGAATGAATTCGTCTACAAAAAACTGTTCCTTTACAAATTTGTTTTAGACTACTTATTCGTATGAAACTTAGTCACTGAATCACCCTGTACCGAAGAAGCATCGAATTGTGTAAGGAATAAATATATCTGCACTATTTTTTTTTTCTGCGTTAACGGTTACAAATAAACATTTTCACGCGTAATTATCGTTCACATAATTCTTCTCGTTGCATTCCGTATTGTTTAAAAGTCGTTTCGATAAAAATTGATGCATATATCCGGAAAAGTGTCCGTCTTCCAGCAGCGCAGCGAATAAAAATGGCGGCGTTCGACCAAAGCGTAACAGTGGCGCGACCAGAAATATAAAATAGGTAGGACCCAACATTTCTCTTTATATCTATATTAGTTATTTTAGACAAGCAAGAAAATAAAAAACAAGATGGATGATTTTTCCCTTGTCCATTTCTCTAAACGTTCTTTAAAATTTCTATTATGTTCCATTGATATTAAAAATTTTTTGTTAATTCTTTCACAGGTGATGAAAGACTCCCCCTGGTGGCGCTACTGTGTTATACGATCGCGAAAGTGTCAATGAAGTTGACGAATTAAAATTGTTATGAGTCGAAATAAGTGAATTTGAAATAAATTATGATCGAAGATAACCATAGCAGTGCTGGGCAACAGTTATTTCGAATAACAAATAAAACCATAATGAATAAATCTGGTCTATTCATTAGTTGCGAATAACGAATAAATACATTTCATCCGTTATCTTTTATTTGTCCTTCGAGATGTTCGTTATTCGTGAATGAAGAATAATAATGAACGAATAACGAATGCCAATGAAAATTATTCGATAATGAAGGAATAATGAATAAAATTTCATCCATTATTCGTTATTCGAGTAATGTCCAACACTGAAGCATAGCAACTCGAGTAAATTAAAAAACCAGACGATCGAGGATGAAAATAATCGAACACTTTTATTGGGAATTCAATTTATACGAATTCTTGGTAAAAATAATTTCAATTTCGAGAGAACTATCTTATTATTCGTACGTTTCATTCGCTCGTATCGGTTTCTTTTCCAAAGCCGTTTAATTCCGTTTTATTGCTATGACGCTGCAAACCGAACCACTAGAAGGACGTCCCCTAATATTAGTTACGTTAATTAAAAACCTACGGCGCTCCCGATCGTACACGCCTTAATTTTAAAAGATTAACCACGCTACACTGATATAAATATATGTATATATATATATGGTAATATATCTATATATACATATATATGTATATATATATATATGGTACTTGTTTACAGCAACTAGGATTTTTATAATCTACATACAGTTTTACGTCGGGAATGTTACACGAGCGGGTCGATGTCTCTATAATTCGCACTTAGGGATTATTACGAATTAAGGGTAGGGATGGTAAGACTCGTCAAAAGTGGGAGGGGGGTGCGGTGCGACCGTGATCGACACCATTCTACATATTTGGGATACGTTACGCGCTTAATATCAATCTGTAATGGCATCGTACCAATTACAATACGGTGCAGTCCTGGGACAATACTTGATCATCCGTCGTTATTATCGTTACAATAATAATAATAATATTTATATTTTTATATATATATATATATATATATATCTTTATATATCATACACAGAGCGTAAGTATATAATATTTATCGTCATATATATTTAGATTTAAATATTACTTTTAAACTTTTATAACGTTTCATAGATCGAAAAATAAATATAAAAATAAACCGGGCATTTAGGTATTAATATTTTGTATTAATAATTTTTTTCATCTTTTCCTCCGTTCCTCCTCCCTTCGCATCTCGCTCTAATCGTTCAATCCACGTCACTCCTCTCTCACCTCGTTCAACGTTTCGTCTCCTTTCTCTATGACTTTCTTTCCACAACGCTCTACTTCTCTCGTTTATCTCGCGATCTGCAGCGTCAACGGAGCGATCCGACGAACAACGCAAATTTTCCATCGCCGATGTCCAAACGTTTCCATCGAAGTTACTACCAGGCTCGTGACGAAATTACTCGTTCATCGGTTTTGTTCGTTATTGTGTTATTTTTTTTCGTAAATTGTGCGTTTGTTGGGCCGATAGAGTTCCGACGTTCGTTGCCAAACAATTCGACAAAGATAAAGCGTTTGTTCGAGTCAGAAATCGGGCGGAATTTTATTCGACTAATATTAGATTAATTGTTTATTATCCATTCGAATAATTTGCCATTCGTTCAAAGAATTTTCAAAATCTGTGAAATATTATCAATTTTTAGAATAAATACAATGTTGTAATCGAACCAGCTAAAGTATATAAGACAAGCTTTCATTTTTATTGACGTTTTGATTCCTTCACAACAAATTAGATGTTGACATTAAATCAATCGAGTAGCTTATAAGATTGATAAAAAAAGGCATACACTTCTAATTCTTGTCACATAAATTTTAACTAAACAAATAATTCATCAATTAATCTTCTATTCATTATTCGAAATTTACATCCTGACAAAAATTCTACCCACTCCTGGTTTGAACTTCACGCGACTAATCCGTCTTTCGTTCACACAGCCTCGCTCATGCTTCTCATTCCTGTGTTCATACCAGAGTTGGACAATGATTACTTTCCAATTACGTTTATAGTAATCACTCACAACTGTCAGATTAACCAGCAATATCGAACTAAGTATCTATTCAGCAATCATAATTCGCTAATTCTCAATCTTCCAGAGCAAGTCGTGTCTGATTGCTTGATAACCATAATCGTGCATCGCGTTTTGTCCAAACTTTGCTTCGTACATGAACTCTCGATACAAGTCGAACGAAAAACCATGCGATTCCCATCGCGACGAAGACTGCTTCATACGTTTCGACCCGGTTCGGTTTCGTACAACGCCGTGACCGTCGTCGTTTTCGCGCGTTACGTTCGGAATCGTTCGCACGGTTCGTTTAGACCAATACGAATTCGCCGTCGTTCGCCGAGACGCTCGCGCGAACGCGTTCGATCGCGTCCGATCGATTTGAGCCCAACGCGAATACGCGTGTCCAAGTTTGAAATGAGCCACACGCGCCAGTTCATTGATTACGATAGAATAAGATTTTCTCTTTTATTTTTATTTACTTATTTATCCGTTTCATTATTTTTTTTTTTGCTTTTTTTTCTTTTTATCCGTTTGCTTATGTGTGTTTGTGTTTGCTTGAGCATTTCGCATCGTTCACGAAAAAAGTATAAAATTAATTATTCTTTATCACGTGCTCTCTTCCTTTCTCTCCCACACTTTCTCTCGTAATTATTATTCACCAGTTTAAATAATTCCTCGCTAATCCCCGCGTATGTTTCGCACGTACTCAGACTTTTCTCTATCGTTTCGCATGTTTGCTTATTCCCCTTTCTCGTACGGTGTTCGCTTGGCTTCTCTTTTGTCTTTCAATCTGTCGATTAATCTCCATCGACGGCTCTCTTCGCTCGCTCTCTGCCCTCTTCGTAGACATCTCTTTCGTTTGAAGTCGTCGTTCGTGAACGATCGCGATTACCGCGTTGACTCTCTTTCCTCAAACGACTTGTGAATATTTATAAATAATATATATAATATATTATATAATATATATATATACGTAGATGCATTTGGATCGATACATTTTTACATAGAAATGTGTGAATACGTGTGTCTTCCTCGCCCGTGTTTCTCGGTCGAACGTGTCTGTATGCGTGTATGTCTGTGTTCCGTGTGTATATAGATACATATATATGTTTTTGCATGAATTGCAACGTACGTGTATTGATGCCTGCGTCTCGAGTGGGGCTTTTATTCGAGTTTACCTTTTATTCGTGACTCGACAAATACAATTGTTTAATATATGCGTACGTTCATTTCTCGTGTTTTCTCTTTTTCTCACTCTCTCTCTCTCTCTCTCTCTCTCTCTCTTACATGAAATGTTCTATCGCCTAGGATCGTTATCATAATAAAATAGAAAAAACCTCATTTTAACCAGAGGTCACGGCTCTATGCTATAATAATTAATAATCATGATGTAATAATAATAATAATATATATAATATATATATAAATATCTATGTAATACGCGCCTTATAATTTACATACATTATATGTAATTTTTTTTTATTATACATATATATATATAATTTTTTTAATTATATATATATATATATTTGTTTCATATTTTATATTCATATATCCATTTTATTTAATATATTTATGTATTTGCTCAATATTAAATTTCATTTTCCCCGTTTTCGCACATTTCAGATATCTTCGGCAGACAGCTGCCCCGGCTACTTTTATGAATTTACTTCTTATTTTCTTTTCTTTTCTTTTTTTTTCCATTTGGCTCCGAACATCGTGCGATAATTCTATGGCGATTAAAAACGAACCGCGTGTTCGGTTATCTATCTAGTACCTAGTAATGCTCGTGAATATTTTTTTTTTTGGGGGTCGGGGGAGGGGGAAACGTCTAGATCGATATCGTTCTGTTCGATTAAGTCGTTGGTATATATGTATACTTCTATGTATATATACATATATAATATTCTTTTCAATCGTTTCTCTCTTTGCAGAATCTGGACAACGACGCAGTTCACGGCGATTAATCGATTCGTACCAGCAGACCATTGCTGGACACTGGGGTATCTTAACAAAGCGCTACGTAAACAATCTGAATTATTAAATCAGAAAAATAATAACATTCGCACCGATTACCTGCGCACTCAATGCTTAATTAATTACGTTCGTTTCGTTTTCAATCGTGTTGAGTCAATTTAACGTGCATTTATAATTTTATCTTTGTTAAAGACAAAACAGTAAAGTTAAACGACATTTTAATTGAATTTTTTGAAATTTGTTTAATTTTGAAAAAGTTTTAGTGTTTACCGAAGCGACGAAGAGATTTTAATTATTAAAAAAGGAAGTAGATTTATTTAAGAGTGTTGGTATTAGACTTTGCATCCCCTACTTGACATTTTCTGGTTGCGTCGATGGTGCAACGCGAAGATTAATCGCGACAAATCGGAAAAAAAAACAAAAAAAACATCGATTTATCTCCGCGCGGGACGTGCGTGCGCCAAGGGGTGGGCGACCCCTCTTTCCGGTCGTACAACATTCAGTGCCACCTGCGCTGAAAAAATTCACGTCTGTTTGCCTCGTAAGCATTGCACGCCGTTAAAAATACACAGCATAGTAAACACGCGACGTCGAACAGTCAAACTGACGTTAAATCGAGCGAAAATTGCGAGAGAAAGCTTCCAAAGCGATCATCCTAGTTCCTTCGAGACTGATCTCTACGTTTCTTACAACTCAATATCTTAGATTCATGATATGACTTCTTAAAATGTGTAAACAATAATAATTTGCCACGATACGATTAAAAGTACACCGTGGCAAAGTATGGGGAACGGAAATTGATGCCTCGAGATGTAATGTACTATCAAAGTGACGCATTATTAACCTTTAATCGCAATGGAAATATAATCGATGTAAAATTCAATTAGGAAATTTCATCAGATTTAGGCGTGACGTTCTGTTTTTAGAGATTCAGACTTATAGATTCAGTCAGTTTTGGTTTAGTTTGAACATTAATTAATCCATAAATATAAAAATAATAAGACAATAGTTTCTCTTATGTGGGATGAAATAAAATTCATGCAACTCATTTTAAATAAAGAAACCAAACTGTATAAATTCTTTGCTTTCTTTAACAAGTACTGTACTTATAAAGTCAAAGAACCTATGCACCTTAATTTTCACTGATTAATCATTAATTCCAAGGGAAAGAAGGGACATCCATCAATGGATTGAAAATATTGGATAAACATTCGTAATTAAATTTCTCAATGATATAACCCTGCAATATCGCCACAAGATTGATGGACGTACAAAGTATTAGTAGCAGAGTGAATCTAACTTTCCTTTGGATGTAGTAACACATCCCTGAATAGGTTAATTATTCGTAAGGGATGCGTCCCTTTTTGGTAGATGAGAACCATTACGGGCGACGAGCATCGCGCTACCAAGCAATAAACGCGCTCCAGACAACGATACGTTCTACGAAAGTTTCCCATTAAAAACTCAGTTCCCCAGTAAGTAACGTTTATTGCGACCTGAAACGTATCTAAAACATCCTTCTACAGATGCTGGAGGAGAATACACGACGAGTGGATACTTAAGAAAGCGGTTCGAGATAACTTCGAGCACCCTGACGATCCATACGACTGTCCCCCTAAAAAAAAGAGTTTCGTTCCTGGGTGATTCTCCGAAGTAGAAAATGCATTTACAGGATGGTTGCATATAAACGTCAAACATTGACGTAATTAGAATTGAGAAACAGAAGGTAATCTAGTGACTCTCAAAAGGAATAGAAAATGGATTTCTGCATAAGGCAAAAGCACCTAAATTTGGCACTGACCCATTTACCGACACTTGATTTTTATTTTACTAATACGATTATTAATAGAAACGTTGCTCCTTCTTATTTTTAGTAAGCTGTGTACTTTAATTAAGGTAGGGAATGATTATTTTAGATACAACGCAGTGAGATTGTGGAAGATCGATAGTGATTGAGTTTACGAAACGTTTCAAGGAAATTTGTCCTTTGAGAACTTAAGTATCAAGGAAACTCCTATGATTATAAATAAGACTATAAATATTGTTTCAGCACCAGAAAATATTTTATCATCTTATATGAAAATATAGAGAAATAACATTTTTTTTTTATTATCATACAAACTGATGATTGTCAAAAAATGTGTCGACAATTGGGACATTTACATTAGTATATAATTGATGCGGGCAATAAAAGTTTGTATCCATAATTCAATTTGATTCGTCACTTGATTATTAATGCAGTACTTATGAAGTAATATTTCTCAGACTTAACCACTTTAACTATCCACAATTCTCCACGGATTATTTTCTTTCGCCTTCCTCCCCTTGAAATTTATGCCATCCCTTAAACTTCACAAACGTTCAAGAGACAAAATGAATGAAACTTCTTCTGCGCACCCAGTCGATTAGTAAAAAGGCTTGCCAGACGAAATGTAGTCGAGATTTATTAATCATCGCGTCGATAGGGGTTGAGAACCGCTGGGAAGTTGTAAGAGGGTGGTCGGGCAGGGCGTCGCCGCGTCTCCGCGACCCCCACGAGCTATCGACCGAAAGAGAAGCGAGAAAGAGAATCGACGGCGACAGAGAAGGCTGGCGAGGGCCAGCAGAAGAAACAGGGGACGAAGGGTGAAAAGAAAGGGAGAAATAACACGGGACTACCGTAGGAGCAAGGAGGATGTCGGAGTCGCGGCGTTTACCAGTCTCGCAAAACAGTTACGCCCTATATCGCTACCCCCTAGCCGTCGAGCGGCATTCCGCGCCCTTAAGGGGGAACGCCGCCTTCATCAGCCCCCCAAAAAATCGATATTTTGCATTCTCTTGCAATTAAGCAACTTAAGGACACTGCCCTGTAATATCGAAGCCAAATTGGGATGCTGAACGCTCACATCGTGTTTTCTATGTTTCCTTTTATTGGTTTCGTGATTGTTTTGATAATATTCATGAGGAGGGATTGCCTAAATATCCTATATACCTATTTCTTACATTTCAATATTTTAAGAACTCTCTTCAATGACCGAATTAGCCTGTTCCAACGAATAAAGTAAAGCAGTTTTCATCCCTTATACATAAGATAAAATGATAAAATATCATTCAAAGTATGAACTTCCAATATATCTATGAAACATTTTTATTGAACATTACAAATCACCAAACAAAATTCCTAAATGTCACAACTCTCTTCGCCCTTTGGATGTTCCTCCTTAAAGAAGAAGAGAAGAAAAATACTCAACGACCAAAGGGGTGCAGAAATCGATTCCCTAAGGATTGTAAAAGAATTAGAAGACTTAAGAGGAGTTCCAATCGCAGCTAGTCAGTCTTGCATTAAATGGACATTCTTTTCGTATAGGCGACTGAGTGAAGTAAATATGTTTTTTTAAGACGTAATTTGATGTGTGATCGGGGCGAACGAGGGTGTTACAGTGGATTTACGAGCACGAGCAAATTGGAGTCACATTGTCGTGGGTGTTACGTAAGCGAGCCAAACGACACACGGATGGCGAATGTGTTGAACGATGTGCAAAGAGCATGAAGTGAAATGACGAAGACAAGGGATGGAAACAGAATACACAACGGTCAAAGTAATTGGAGTGTCCCTGTTCGAATGACGTTGCCGTATTGTAAAGGTTACTTGTCATACGTTAATCAAAGATGAAGTGAAAAAGTCATGGCATCGAGTGTCAGGTGAATGTATGATAGGAAAACGTTCGATGAATGGGTTTAATACGATCATCACATAGGAAATAAAAATTCCATAGTATAAGGGTGAGTTTATGACAACAAAAGATTCGATGACGATTTCAATATGGCGATCAAAATGAAATAACAATTTTATGAGATGAGTGGATGGTTAATTAAATGGAAAATAAAAATTCCATAGTATAGGGGTGAGTTTATGATAACATGAGTCGATGACGATTTCAATATTGGAATCAAAATAAAATAACAATTTTATGGGATGAGTGGATGATGCGAAAATATTTTGTACAAATTGTGAATATGATAACGTGGAGGTTAAAGCATCCCTTTGGATAGTTACGCGAACCAGAGCAACGTGACGCTGACCCGCAGCACGTACCTTGAAAACGGAGCTTAAACTGACGTGACGCGCGGCTGCATTTTAACGAGAACCATATCGTGGAAAAAATTCATCGAGAGCGACAAAACATTGACATAACGTTGATGGACGTTTACCCTGTTCTTTGAACCTTATAGTGACCAAAGCTTATGATGACGATGAGAGGGTAGTTTTACGAATACCTACTACTTTATTCTAGAAGAGTAAAAAATCGCACATAAACGATGTTTGTTAGAACATCTCAATATAATTTGCAACACTTGTGGAGATACTCGTGGAGATACTTGTGGAGACTGTTAGAGGGTAGTTTTATGAAATTGATTAGAAAGAAAATATAGCGAAGAATGCAGGGCGCGAGGATTAGTCGTCTACAGCCCTGAGAATGGCCTCGAGATGCTAGAAGCGTTCGTCTCCGTTTCTCCATCCCCAGTTCTCTATCTGGCGTCTCTTTTCCCTTCAACCCCTACAGGCGGAGAGCGTACTCTGCGATTTTCCAGCAACGTGTGCCGGCTTCTACATATATCAGCGAGAGCGGTTGCCGTTATCGATCTACTGCGGAGCAACGGAGGCTGCCGAGAGCACAAAGTCGAAGCTCGGGGGTGGCAAAGCGAGAAAGAGGGACGAACCGTAGGGGTGAGTCGACCGGTCGCGCTACCAACTCCGCTCGGTTCGCCGCATCGATGCACGAGTTTAACCCTCCGTTGCATGAATTTTATTCCACGGTCGAGACAGAAATTATTTCGAGGTTCTTTATGCCCATAAATTAATTAACACTTCACCCATCCCCTGGCTCCGAGCCGTAGGCTTTTATTTGCGGTGCTTTTTGGGGGCTAACGAGACTTTATTTGAAGAAACAGACAGGACTAACTATCGAAGAAGTCCTGAGTAAAATTGCTTAATTGACAATGCCTTTGCTGGAAATTTTGGGGGTGTTTGAATAGGATTGCATGTTATACTGATGAATTGATCTGCTCCTGCTTCCTCTAATTACGAGGATATAATAGGGTGGTTAATAGACATTCATTGTCCTCGGTAGGTCCAGTATTAACGTACCTATAGTGTGTACAATTTAGACGTGCAGCTTGAAAGTTAAGGGTCAAATTAAACCTCGTCTTTTCATCCTACTTCCTTGCACGTTCATTTTGACTCTGATATAAAAATACGAAAGAATTAATTTATATCGATATAGAAAGCTCATCTGAGCTTTATTACAAGCTACAAAATTTTTTGAAATAACAGTACTCAAACTAACGAATAAATGTTTCAGCTCATCGAGCTCGGTAAATAATTGAAAGTATTTATAAACTACTAAGGGAAAAGAAGACTTTTAATTTAGTAGGTGTTTCCTTAAGAAAGCAGCACGTGCAAATCCCATGAAATATCCACAAGCTTCACGAGGGATTGTTTTTACTGGGTCACGTCGTGCGACAGAGGCTTAGGAGCGTAATAGAAACCATAGACCTAACGATTTTTCCTACAGTTATTTATACGACTATTCTAGATACGATTCTTTAAACGATAATCGTAGGGCACGCCGGGTTGCTGTGCATCCCGTCGCACGTACAATGTTGCCATAAGACTACCTTTCTAATTCGACGTACTATCGTACAATAAATCGTTGCGTCTTATGGCCCCTAGAACTGTAACTCACGAGTTCAACCCTCTCTTGGCTAAATCATATTTTATCTCTCGGAAAAACGATATTGTTTGGTCAAATCTTTTTCTCTAATCTTAAAAGTGCAATGTTTGTTACCACAAATAAGACCTGTACCAAGTAGCAATTGTGTCTGGACTCTAAAGGACTAAACATCCCCCATGAACTCGACAGAGATTGTTTTCATTACATTCCCCAATTGAACACATTGCGCAATGGAGGGTCAACGGTTTTCGGAGTCATCTTCTTGCACTCCTGAGAGCTGACGCCAGTGGCGTGGCCATCGAGGAGCTGGTCCACCCCAAGGCCTAAACTGATCTCGACGAAAGATTCTCGCTAGACCAGATCTCGAGCCGTTTTTCGATGGGTTCGAACCAATCGTGAGATTGACGAGTAAATCCCCAACAACGACTGGAGTTCCCCCTTCGAGTTTCGACAGATTTTCTTGTTAAGTCCCTCCGGAGGAACCGATGGGAAAACGACGAAGAGAGTGGCAGAAGCTCTGGACAGAGCGTGGAGGTCTCCTTGGCATCGTTTCGGAGTGTAAGCTACCCACTTTCGAACTCGGCGAGGTCAAACACACCGCTGCGAGGCACGATTATTAATAACTTTCGATTTCGATTAAGGTTTTATTCTCATACTCCGGGGCGCCATTGTTTATTAATATAGAGACGAGAAACTGGTAGAAAATTCGGAACGAGGGTTCTCTGTGAAAGATGGAGTGACAAGAGAGAGAGAGGGGGGGAGAGAGAGGGAGAGAGAGAGAGAGAGAGAGTGGTAGGCCACGAACGTGTCGAGGAACGGCAACCTCGCACCCTCACTATCCGCCACCATCACGATGGCGGCATCGACCGCAGCCCCAACGCTGCAATGCGACGTTGCCATCCCAACGGGCAACAGCCCTTGCGGCTGAGCCTCTTCGGGGTCCGAGGCAGATTTTCGCGGCACGCTCCTGTGCCGTGCGTCCGGTCATTGGTCGGCCATAGACACGCGACCCCCAGGTCCGTATCAGCGAATGCGATAACCAAGTGGCTCTAATTTTAAGATTGTACGATTGATATCAGATGCTGAGGCAATTTTATGTGGATGACGACGTTTTGAGTCACACTAGAGCGTATTTAGGGGATGAATGGAATAGAAATTGTTCCCGAGGGTGGAAGAAACCTCGATCCTTACTCGATCCTTACTCGAGGTTAGGTTACGAATTAATTTTTAGGTAAAATGCAGAGTGGGGGTAATAAAATGTGGGTATAGTTTCTAAATCGGTAGTTACATGGAATCCCCAGGAATGCAAAATCACGTGGTCCTAATTCTAGGCTCCATTTTCAGATGACACGATTTTATGTAGATGATAGCAATAGAACAGGAATGGTTCGTATTTGGTATGAAGAGTTTCAATCCTTAATTGAAGACAGGTTACGAATGAACTTTTGAATTCGTAATCTAGATGAATTAAACAAATGCAGAATGATGAGACAATGTTACGCGAAAGCCACACGTGGTTTAAATTCTAGCCATATTGGTAGCGTTACGATTCGTTTAAAAAGTTTACGTGATTGTGGATGATAAAGCTGAGTCATGTAAGAGGGTATATAGGGAATGAACGTTTGTGTTAGTATAAAGGGTTTCAGCCTTTTGGTTGGAGTTAGGTCATAAATGGGTCATAAATATTCAGTAAAAAAATGTAGGATGTAGCTAATAAAATGAAAATTTTGTTTTATAAACAAACAATAACACACCGTGTAGCCAAATGCAAAAGCTATGTGGCACTAATTCTACCCTGTCAATGGCGTTGTGATTAATTTCATCACGTGACGTGATTTTATGTGGATGATAAAGTCTCGAGTTATGAATGTTTAGGGGATGAATAGGCAAGAAATTGTTTATTTTGAATAGAAAAATTTTCAAGTACTCTTTGAAGACATATCATGAACGACAAAATATTCAAAAATAGAAATAATTAAAAAAATGCAAAATTTTGGCAATGAATTATGAGTACAATGTTTTAAACAATGAGCGTAGACAATCCCTACGCCCACGTCATTGGGTGCAAAAACCACGCAGTTCAAAGTACTCTAATCTCGACAACGTTATGATGAATTGCCTAACACTTGACGAAATGTAATATGAATACTAAAATTGAGAGTCATGCGAAAGCATATTTAGTGACTGAATAGGATAGCCATTGTTTACGTCAGTGTAAGGTGTTTCAACCTGTGATAAATATGAAGTGACATGATAAATTTTTTATTTTGTTGGAAAGAATTGATTAAATACTTAGGTAACGAAAGAAATCTACAAAATGTGGATAATGAAGATGGTGTCTGCAAATCGATAATTATATGCAACCCCCAGGGCCGTATCTTCGTATGGGTAAGCCACGTGGTCTAAATTCGCCCTAAATCAATGGCGTTGCGACTAATTTCGGAGATCGACGCGACTTAATGTTGATAATAAACATGAAGCCACGCGAAGGCATACTCAAAGTCCGCATTGGATAAAAGTAACTCGTGTTAGCATACAAGAATTTCCATCGTGCGATTGAATATTTAAGCCTTAAATAAGATAGAAATTCTTGAATCGTGATTAAAGTGGGATTGCAAATGAATTTTTTATCTTCTATGGCATAATTTGCTCAGAACTTAGGACTAGCAAAGAATTGTAGAGATCAGTCAACTAGTTGTGCAACCCCCAAAACCGAGTCAGCGAATGTAAAAACAAAATGGCATTGATTATTCAAATTCTAACGATGCTATGACAAATTTCATACAAATAAACGCTAGCACGATAAATAAATTTATCATGGATAATAAAATCAGGAACGATGCGAGTGCGAGTTTTGAATTACTATAACGGTTTTCAACCCCCGATTGAAGTCGAATTTATGCCTTCCACAAAAGTAAAACTTATTTATATAGATTACGAGAGGGCAATCGAGTGTAGAATGTAAAATGCATGAATGAAGGCAAGTAGAACGTAGATGTAATTACTGCGATCCCCTTATGATCGTGACGTCGAATGCGTATACCACGTGGTCCTAGTTACCCTCCCCCCTGATGTCATCGACTAATTATTGGAAAATAAACGCAGTTGCGCGCGCTTAACAAAATTTCAATTAAAAACCGAATGCTTGGACAAAGAGAAATTCGCGCACAATGAACAAACTATACAATTATTTCTCTTCTAGCTAATTCGAATACTCGCAAACGCAAGGGTGTTGGCAAAATGGCCCGAGAGCTGAGAGTGAAAGGAAAAATGAGAGAGTCCGGGAAACGCAAAAAAATACACGTAAGAAAAATGAGAAATTAAGAGTCGGTGTATTATAAAAATCACGTAACATTTTATTAAACTCGTATTTCCAGTATGTGTAGTATGCGCGTGTACGCGTTGCTTCGTGGCATTATTCTTCTCTGCCATGCACTATTTCGTTTTCGTTTCTATTCTCTCCGGCTTTGTATCGCGTTTATGCTTGCTCGTTTTGTTCTTTCGTTTAATAAAATATTTGGTACCGCTTCGCGTAAGAAATCCTTACGTTTAAAGACCGCAAATTTTTGTTGTTGTTTTGTTTCGGTGTTCCTCCCTCGTTTTCGCGTTTCGAGAGAGATTCGCGGATAAATCGTTTGCTTGTTCTTTTTTTTTTTTGTCTTTTTCTTTTCGTCATTTCTTTTCATTATCTTTTTCATCGCGGCACGAACAACTAGTACAAAGGAAAACCACGACGTCCTGGCGCTCAGTTCTAATTAAAAGAACAGGAGAAGAACGCAAGTTCTATTCGCATCGTATAAAAATAAACGATTTGGAAGTTAGGATCGCTTGGCCGACGAGCGGGTACGTCGGCGATGCGCCTTGAATCGACGCCCGTCGTCGTCACGGGGCTCGCGCGCGACATACAAGATTTAAATCCTCTCGTGAATGCTCTTCGTACAATACAATAATGTTTTTTCTTTTTATGTATATATATTATATAAATATAAAAAATCAATCGACAAAAATATATTACGGGATAAAATATGCGTATTTTTTTTTGTTTGTTTGTTTGTTTCTCTCGATAAGTAGCTCGATTACCGTACCGTGAACAATAATAATCGTTTCTTTTTTATCGGTAGTTAATTGTCGCAGGCGTTAATGATAATTGTATGCATAGTAATATAACTATAATATCAGTGTGACAATCGTATATATATATGTATATATATACCGTAATGATAGCGATAAACTTAATAATAGTAATAATAATATTAATAATAATAATAATAATAATAATCATGACAATAATAATTAATAATCATGGTCTTAAAATATTCAGTTTAATAATCAAAATAGGATGGTCGGGTTGTTCTATCTGACGTGTGTTTGATTTTTTCTTTTTTTTCATTATTTGCACTGCCTCGGTTTTTAGCAAAATAATCAACCCGGGAAAAACCGAGCTAAAATCATCCTCTCTAATATAGATACGTATATATGTATGTATATATACTTATATAAATCTCTATTTAATCGTCCACGTAGACGGGATTTCAGCGTCCGGATCAAACACAAAACTTCCGAAAAACAACCGAACAAGAACACAAGGGAGGAAAACATAAGTACACGGTGTATGAAAATCATATTATATATTAAAATATTCATAATAATAATATAATAATAATAATAAAATAATAATAATTAATAATAATAATTAATAATCGTAATATATTATCGCATGTTCGTAAAATTACATAAAAAAATATAGAAAATAATAAACTCGTAGCTTCTCTATTATTTTTTTTTTCTTTTACGTCTGCTCCCATTCATTCTCGTCCTTTCTCGCTCGCACTCGCTCGTCGCGTGATTAATTTTCTTTTGTTCCTTTCATCCGAGCCTTACTCTCCCTCCTCTCGCCCTCTCTCTCGCCCTCTCTCTCTCTCTCTCTCTCTCTCTCTCTCTCTCTCTCTCTCTCTC